>NC_025997.2:903691-966191 GCF_000442705.2 Elaeis guineensis | reverse complement strand
TGTATAGGCCAAAATTACAGAACAGTTATTTTCTATTCCGTGCCACAGAAGTCGACCCCATGAGTCGACTCATGAGTATGAGTTGACCCTATGAGTCGACCTCTGCGAAGGAAAAATTCTACAACGGCTAGTTTTCAGCTCGTTTTGGCTACATTTAATGCCCATTTAATGTGCTCTAACGGCTCTATTTCAGTCCAGATTACTCTCCACCATCATTTGAAGTTATAAAAGGTATTTAAAGGAGGGAATCAAAAAGGTTTTGAAAAGGTTCTTCAAGCATTCATTTCAATCCTAAGCAAGAGCCCTCTTAAAAGTTCAAGAAGCTTTTATTTCAAGTTCACCAATCTCTCAAGAGCTTATTCAAGTCTTCAACCACCTTGAGTGAAATCAGAAGAGCTTCGTTCTTATTGTGTAAAGTATATTTAAAGCTTTATTCGCTTATTAAAAGAGTTACATCTGTATTTTCGTGTGATTAACTGTTATACTCTATTTTTGAGTTGATTTTTTATTTTGGAAGGATTCCAAAATATGGAAAGATTGATCCGAACCTTGAATCGGATTGTATTGGGTTGGCTTGTACTCGAAAAATAAGTGTTCTAGCTTGGAATAGCTAGAGTCAGAGGTTCCGACGTTGTATTCGGTTTGAATATGGTTTAGTGGATTTGAATTTTCAAGTAGGAGCTTGGGGAGTGGATGTAGGTGCAAGGTTGGCACCGAACCACTATAAATCTTTTTGTTTATGTTGTGCTTACTTGCTCTCCTTTTAAATTTTCTTATCTTCTTGCATTCTTGCATCCAACTTCTACACTTTGCATAAATTTTACTCTCCACATTTATCCTGCTCATTGTTAAATAATCCTCATAGTTGTAAGTTAATTTTAAATTTTTAAAAACCCAATTCACCCTCCTCTTAGGTTGCATAGCTGGATAACAAGTGGTATCAGAGCCCGGTGCTCTAGCCCTACTTTGATTTAACCATCAAAGAGCTAAAGATCTATGGCAATTCAAGTTGGTGCTTCACTAGTTGAGGGGCAGTCCACTAACCGACCTCTACTTTTCAATGGATCAAACTATACCTATTGGAAAGCTCGGATGAAAATCTTTATTCAAGTACTTGACTATGATATGTGAAGTATCATAGTAAATGGACCACACACACCCACTAGAATAATTGATGATGTGGAATCAACCAAATCCGAAAAAGAATGGGATGAGGTTGATAAGAAAATGGCTCAACTAAATGCTAAAGCCATGAATGTTTTGTATTGTGCTCTAGATGTTAATGAATTCAATCGTATTTCAACATGCATGTTAGCTAAGAAAATATGGGATAGATTAGAAGTAACTTATGAAGGAACTAATCAAGTAAAGGAATCAAAATTAACATGCTTGTGCATAAATATGAACTTTTTAAAATGGAGCATGATGAATTAATAACTAAAATATTTACTCGTTTTACTGATATTATTAATGGTCTAAAAAGTCTTGGTAAGTCTTATTCTAACAGTGATCTCGTGAGAAAGATTCTTAGATCTTTACCAAGAACTTGGGAGGCCAAAGTGACCGCAATCCAAGAAGCCAAAGATCTGAATATCCTACCCTTAGAAGAGCTTCTAGGATCACTGATGACACATGAGCTAAGCATGAAACAACACCAAGAAGAAGATGTCAAAAAGAAGAGAATAATCGCCCTCAAATCTACTGCTCAACCTGATGAAGAATCCGATGATACAGAAAATAAAAAGCAGGATGAAGAAATATCCCTCATTACTTGAAGGTTTAAGAAGTTTTTGAAAAAAGAAGACAAGGAATGAGGAAGAGGCCACCTACAAAAGGAAACATAGCAAAGAGAAGGATAAAAAGCAACCCCTTATTTGTTATGAATGCAAGAAACTGAGACACTTTAAGTCGAATACCCACAACTGAAGAAGGGTCTCAAGAAGTACAAGAAGAAGACTATGATGGCTATATGGATCGGAAGTGATGAGTCAAACTCCGAAGAAGAAGACTCAAATGAACAAGCCAACTTGTGCCTTATGGCACATGAAAATGAGATAAATACTGAAACTCCTATTGACTTTACCTTTGAAGAATTGCATGAAGCATTTTATGATCTAATTGATGAACTAAAGAAGCTAGGGGTAATGAACAAAGAATTAAAATCAAAGAATCAATCTTTACTAAAAGAAAATGAGAGTATTTCAAATGAAAAATCAATTCTGTCTCAAGAAAATCTGAACTTAAAAATTGAGATAGCCAAGTTAAAATCAATAGTTGAAAATTTTACTTTAACTTCAAATAAACTTCACATGATACTTGACAATCAAAAGGTCATTTATGATAAAATCGGTCTTAGATATAACCCTTTAAAGAAATAAAAATTTTTGAAAAATATCTTTATAAACTCATCATACAACAAGTTTCCAAATATAACTTGCTTTAAATGTGGTAGAGCAGGATACAAATCCTATTCATATTTTTCTAACAAATCTGAAAATTCTAATGTAAAGAAAATATAGGTTCCAAAAGGAACCATTATGACTAACCAAAAAAGACCCAAGAAAATTTGGGTACCTGAAGTCAAAACTTGACTCTTGTGTGCAGGTGTGTCTTGCATCCTAAGGAGCAAACCGAAAATGATATCTTGATAACGGGTGCTCAAGACACATGACTAGTGATGAATCCCAATTCATCACACTTGATGCTAAAAATGGAGGGATGGTCACCTTTGGAGACAATGGCAAAGAAAATATCATCGGTATAGGTAACATTGGTATCACTCCCTCCAAGTATATTGAAAATATTTTATTAATAGATGATTTAAAATATAATTTATTAAGCATCAGTCAATTTTGTGATACAGGATACAAAGTTATTTTTGAATCTCCAGTTTGCATTGTAACTAGTCCTATTAATGAAGGCATTAAATTTGTTGGGCATAGACATGATAATGTTTATATGGTAGATTTGAATGATCTTTCCAAAATAAACATGCAATGCCTAGTAGCCTTGAATGTCAAGATTAACGAGACTAGTTGGCTTTGGCATCGTAGGCTTACACATATTAGCATGCATTCACTTTCAAAACTTATTAAAAAAGAATTGGTTATCGGCTTACTCAAATTAAATTTTGAAAAAGATAGAATTTGTGATGCATGCCAAATGGGTAAACAAACATGAATCTCATTCAAATCTAAAAATATTGTTTCAACTTCTAGGCCATTAGAACTATTGCATATGGATTTATTTGGACCCACTAGAACTACTAGTCTAGGTGGAAAATGATATGATTTTGTAATTATTGATGACTTCTCTCGTTTTACATGGATCTTCTTCTTAGTACATAAGGATGAAACTTTTCATGTTTTCTCAAAATTTTATCAAAAAATCACAAATGAAAAAGATTTTACAATTCAAAATATTCAAAGTGATCATGGAACCGAATTTGAAAATCAAGATTTTGAAAAATTTTATGATGAAAAAGGTATTGACCATAACTTTTCAGCACCTAGGACACCCCAATAAAATGGGATAGTAGAAAAGAAAAATAGAACTCTTGAAGAAATGGCCCGTACCATGCTATGTGAAAGCAACCTTTCAAGATATTTTTGGACGGAAGCAATTAACACGGCATGTTACATATTAAACCGTGCTTTAATTAGATCAATTTTAAAGAAAACTCCTTATGAGCTTTGGAAAGAAAAAAAATTAAACATTGCATATTTTCATGTTTTTGGTTGCCGATATTTTGTTTTAAACAATGGTAAAGAAAGACTAGGTAAATTTGATGCAAAATTCGATGAAGCAATTTTTCTTGGTTACTCCTCTTCTAGCAAAGCTTTTAGAGTTTTCAACAAAAGAACTTTAATAGTAGAGAAGTCAATACATGTTGTTTTTGATGAAACTAATGATCTTCCTTCAAGAAAGAATAAAGGTATTGATGATGTAGATCCTCTTATAGAAGGGATGAAGGAGATCACTCTAAAAGACTCAACCATTCAAGATGATGAAGAACATGAAGACAAACAGGATGAGGAAGGTGAAGAACAACAAGAACAACCTCTAGGTATAAATGATCTATCCAAAGAATGGAGGTATGATCACAATCACCTCAAGAAACTAATTATTGGTGATCCTACACATGGTGTAAGAACTCGCTCTTCACTTAGAGATACATTCAATCATTTTGCTTTTATCTCTCATCTTGAACTTAAAACCATAGATGAAGTTGAAAAAGATTATAATTGGATAAATGCAATGCAAGAAGAACTTAATCAATTTGAAAGAAATAATGTATGGACTTTAGTTTCAAAACCTAAAAATTATTCAATAATTGACACAAAATGGGTATATAGGAATAAATTAGATGAACATGAAAATGTGATAAGAAATAAAGCGAGATTAGTTGCAAAAGATTATAATCAAGAAGAAAGATTTGATTTTGATGAGACTTTTACACCTGTTGCTAGATTAGAAGCAATTAGACTTCTACTTGCATATGCTTGCTTTATGAATTTTAAGTTATTCTAAATGGATGTCAAAAGTACTTTTTTAAATGGATATATTGCTGAAGAAATTTATGTAGAACAACTTTCAGGTTTTGAAAATCATGCTTTTCCTAATCATATTTTTAAATTAAATAAAATATTATATGGTTTGAAACAAGCACCTAGGGCTTGGTATGAAAGGCTAAGTAAATTTTTGCTTAATAATGATTTTTCAAGAAGAAATGTAGACACAACCCTTTTCATTAAAAAAAATCAAAATAATATATTAGTTATACAAATATATGTTGATGATATTATTTTTGAGTCTACTAGTGAAACTCTTTGTCAAGATTTTGCTAAGCTCATGCAGGGGGAGTTCGAGATGAGCATGATGGGAGAACTTACATTCTTCCTCGGACTCCAAATCAAACAAACAAAGGAAGGAATCTCCATCACCCAAAGCAAGTACACGAGAGAACTACTCAAAAGATTTAGAATGGAGAACTCTAAAGTAATTGGTACACCCATGAGCCCATCATGTAAGCTTGATAAGGATGAAGAAAGTAAAAATATAATAACTTAAAATTTTATAGAGGCATGATTGGTTCTCTATTGTATTTAACTGCTAGTAGACTAGATATTATGTTTAGTATTTGTCTTTGTGCTCGCTTTCAATCAAATCTGAAAGAATCTCACTTGAATGTAGTTAAAAGAATCCTTAAATATTTAAATGGTACACAAACTCTAGGACATGGTATTCTAAGGACTCATCAATTAACTTGATAGGATATTCAGATGCCGATTTTGCTGGATGTAGATTAGATAGAAAAAGTACTAGTGGAACTAGCCAATTTTTTGGAGTTAACTTAATCTCTTGGTTTAGCAAGAAGCAAAACTCGGTAGAACTGTCTACAGCCGAGGCCGAATACATTACAGCCGGAAGTTGTTGTGCTCAAATTTTATGGATTAAGCAACAACTTGAAGACTTTGGCATCAAACTAATGAAACTCCCATAAGATGTGATAACACCAGTGCTATAAATCTAACTAAAAATCTAATTCAGCATTCTAGATCAAAATATATTAAAATTAGGCATCATTTCATAAGAGAACATGTCCAAAATAAAGATATAATTCTTGATTATATTTATCCTGAAAAATAATTGGCTGACATCTTTACCAAGCCCTTAAGTGAAGATAGATTTTGTGAAATTAGGAGAGAACTAGGATTCCTTGATCTATCAGCTTAAGTATCTCTCTAATTTCAAATTCTTAATGCCAAAAATTTATTGAACCAAAACTATTGAGCTCAATTCTCATTTTTCTTAAGAGCTCAAAAGCTCAAAACTATCATTCACATGATCAATACTTGGGTAAACATCCTTCTCTCAGAGTTTCAAATTTTTTCAAAATTGTTCCATCATTCTTTTGAATTTTTCTGTGCCATGAGTCGACCCCCAGGATCGACCCTAGGGTAAACTTGTAATTTTGTCAAAACCCTTCGGGTGCTCTCTTCTTATTGAGAATTTTTTCTTGAGCCGACTCAGCTCTTCGTCTTCTTCCGCCCACCGAACCAAAAGCTCTCCATCTCTTCTCCCTCAAACCAAAGATTTCTCTCAAATATCTCCTCCCACCAATTTTCACTCCTCAAATCGTCCGTTTAGGAACCAAGTTCCTCTCCTCTTCCTTTCTCATTTGGGGCGGTTCGAGCTTGCCCTAGAATCATCCCCTTTTCTCCAAATCAATGATTTAACTCCTCAAATCCTTCTTTTTCCTTCCAAAATCCTTTCCTCTCTGCCTCACATTTAGTCTCCTAAGCTCCTTTCAAGTCTCTCTTGACCTAATGGCTCCCAAAACGAAGCTACCGCAAAGAAGGAAATCCGTTCGCGGGTTGGAAGACAGTGTGTGCAGAAAGAGATTAGCAGCCGAGCCCTCTTCTGCTCCAATCCCTGCTCCAGGTCTTGCTTCAGCTTCCACTCAGTCCCCAATCAGCCCAAGCAAGGTACCTCTCTCTGACCGAAAAGTGGAACCCGAAAAAAATATTGATTTCAAATTTTTTGAAAAAGAAGGGTTCACTATTGGATCGAAGAGTAAGTATCAAGGATGAAAATTTTACTGCTCTTTAAAAAAAAATACTGATGTCGATCTAGTCAGAGAATTTTACTTAAATTTGAGCTATAGCAATGGAACAGTGAAATCTACAGTAAAAGGTATTGATATTATTCTTGATCTAGTACATTTGGGACAGATACTGCATTTGCCTTGTGAAGGCTATAACAATATGGAGCTCCCTATTAAAGAAGAAGGAATTAATGTTATCTTAGGGAGAACCTATACTGGAAGTCTAAATAAATTGGAAGCAAAAAATTTTTCTGTTGAGATGAGGCTGTTACATCACTTGGTAACCAAACTGTTTATCCCTAGGAGTGGTAGACATGACCTTCTATCTGGTAAGGACATTTGCATTATGTACCATGTGATCACCCAAACCCCTATGAACCTTCCTGCATTGATGTTTGAGGCCATGAGAGAGACCTTGAACAGGTCCAAGGCTCACTTGCCTTTTGGTATGGCACTCACCTTAATTTTTAGGAGGTTCGGAGTCAGTTTTGAGGGGGAGGCAGTTGCTAGACTATCTCATTCTGACACCATCAACCGCCACACACTGCATCACATGGGTTTCTCTAAGACTGATAGCGGTTGGACAAAGGGTGTTGAGGATAGAGCAGAGGAGGAGGGACCATCTTCACCTCTTCATGATCACAGAGCATCCCCAGATATTCAGTTCATATCTGATCACGAGGCTGGTCCTTCAGAGTCTGTGAGGAGGCATGCTTCAGTTCTACAGTCAGAGAGCAGGACACATCCTTCAGAGTTTAGACTAGCAGATGATCAGATTGAGATGATGTCCCAGCGTGTTACCTCTATTCTATCTCAGCAGTTTGCCACTTCAGTCTTTGCTCAGAGATCGACATCCCACGGTGACTCAGACCAGATGCTGATCCCTCACATTTCTACTATTTTTCATTTGCTTACGATCAGTCGGTATGCATTGAGCAGCTTGAGGGATGTATTTTGAGATTGACAAGCAGAGTATTAGACTTGCAGGGGCAAGTATTAGTTTTAGCCCATCCTCAGCCGCATGAGGATATCACAAAGGTCTCAGACCTATCTGCAGAGGCGGCTAGACTTCGAAGAGTTTTAGAGAGTGACTTTGACTTCTCGAGGAGAGAGATCAGGGGATCCAGTGAGAATGTTTCTACTCAGTTCAGTGCCCTGATGCAGTCTGTATCGAGAGCCTTGGATCTTTTAGACACCATCAGACTTTCTTTTATTGCACAGTCCGTAGCTTCTCAGACTCCAAGATCCTCTCACCCCTCTACTCGTGCTGGTACCTCTACCCATGGTCGAGGCAGACGTGGTCGAGGTCGTGCTCGTGGACTTGATCTTACATCTCCTCACCCTATCTCTGATTCTTCAGATTCTGATCTCTCTAGCCATGACATCTATTAGATCTAGATTAGTTAGTCTTTTATGTCTAGGATCTATCTTATGAGCCTTGTATTTGTTGGCTAATTAACTCTTGGATAGTTTCTATCCATGACTTTTGTATTTTGAGTTGACTCATGTGTATTGGAACACCTTTTGTATTCAGTCACTTTTGAATATATATATATATATGTGTGTGTGCGCGTGCGCTTTGACTTTCAATGAATGTCTATGACTGTGATCAAATTAAATTATTTTAATTATGAGATATGAAAAATAACTCATATTAGTGCTGAGAAATACTATGAATTGCAATATCTTCTAGATGAGTAAGTTGATATATCCTTTATGTTTGCTATGTTGAGGGAGAGTAGAGAAATAAGCAATCAAAGAAGGAGACTAAAGAAGTAAAATATGGTATCAAAAAGAGGGAGTAAAGAAAATTTATCTTTTCAAGATCTCTTAAAAGGAGGAGTAGAGAATCTTAATTGATGCTGTCAAAAAAGGAGAGTAGAGAATCAAAATCGAATTTGAGCAATAAGCAATAAAGAAATGAGCAATAAGCAATAAAAAATTAGTAATAAGCAAAATTGTTAAGCAAATGTGTAAAAGAACCAAAATCGTCAGCTCCTATTTTATCTAATTTTCAAAACAAATGAACTTATAAGCAAATTTCAAATTGATCTTCAAACTGCTTATGATGCATTTCGTTCAAATATTTGGCTATGATATTGAAGTGATGCATCTTCATAAATTTGAAATTCATGTTCAATACTTTATATATGCTTTTGCTCAAGTATTTTGTCATCATCAAAAAAGGAGAAATTGTTGCTCCTTGAATTAATTTTGATGATTACAAAGCATTTGAGGGAGTTACTAATGATTTTGGCTTGAAAAAATATTTATTGTATTTCAGAGATAAAATTATAATTTTATCAAGTTCTGATTCGGAAGCTTCAAGAGCAAGAGCAGAAGATTTGTAATCTATTGGAGGCAATTTCAATATTTTTGGATATGTATTTTGAAAGAAAATCATGTTTATAAATTTGAATCGACTCCATGAGTCGACTCATATCAAAAGGGGCTGAACGACACGTTATTTTTTTTTTTGGCTGGCACACTCTGTGAGTCAACCCCATGAGTCGATCCCTAAGCATGAGTCGATCCTATGGGTCGACCTCTACTGCTGTATAGGCCAAAATTACAGAACAGTCATTTTCTGTTCTGTGCCACAGAAGTCGACCCCATGAGTCGACTCATGAGCATGAGTCGACCCTATGAGTCGACCCCTGTATCGAAAAAATTTTGTAATGGCTAATTTTCAGCTCGTTTTAGCTGCATTTAATGCCCATTTAATGTGCTCTAACGGCTCTATTTCAGCCTAGATTACTCTTCACCATTATTTGAAGTTATAAAAGGCACTTAAAGGAGGGAATCAAAAAAATTTTGAAAAGGTTCTTCAAGCATTCATTTCAACCCTAAGCAAGAGCCCTCTTAAAAGTTCAAGAAACTTTTATTTCAAGTTCACCAACCCCTGAAGAGCTCATTCAAGTCTTCAACCACCTTGAGAAAAATTAGAAGAGCTTCGTTCTTATTGTGTGTAAAGTGTATTTAAAGCTTTATTCGCTCATTAAAGGAGCTATATCTGTATTTCCGTGTGATTAACTGTTATACTCTATTTTTGAGTTGATTTTTTATTTTGGAAGGGTTCCAAAATATGGAAAGATTGATTCGAACTTTGAATCGAATTGTATTGGATTGGCTTATATCCGGAAAACAAGTGTTCTAGTTTGGAATAGCTAGAGTCGGAGGTTCTGACGTTGTATTCGGTTTGAATACGGTTTAGTGGATTTGAATTTCCAAGTTGGAGTTTGGGGAGTGGATGTAGGTGCAAGGTTGGCACCGAACCACTATAAATCTTTTTGTTTGTGTTGTACTTACTTGCTCTCCTTTTAAATTTTCTTATCTTCTTGCATTCTTGCATCCAACTTCTACACCTTGCATAAATTTCAATCTCCACATTTATCCTGCTCATTGTTAAATAATCCTCATAGTTGTAAGTTAATTTTAAATTTTTAAAAATTTAATTCACCCCCCTCCCTCTTGAGTTGCATAGCTGGGCAACACTAATGACAAAGCTATAGTAAATAATTATTATGAATAGTTTTAAGCTTTGGCTAACCTATGTTCGTAATCAGTTTCCTCTAATATCTCGATTGAACAATGCCTCATTGAAACTAAAATGATATGGGCCTTTAAAGAAACTAAAGTCCAGCCATGGACAAATTGGGCTAACTTTGCTTGGTTGATAATCTTCTATGATCATGTATATAAGATTTTCTTTCCTTTTTGCTTTTTGATACATACAAGTAGCATATCATACCATAGGCATTAAGCTTCACACGAATATGACAAGAAATGTTGCTCAGAGATAAGCATTAAACTTCAAATGTTCTGCATCCATGGATGGTTATGATGCATGCATGTTGCCAAAATTGGATGGTTGCGATTTCACCTTGTAATTAAAATTATATCTTATTAATTATACAAATTGGTCAGCAAACTCCAACCATCTTTGTTTCTTTTCCTTGGGTAGGACGTATTCATCAAAAAAATGTGTGTGGTTATAGAAGCAGGGAGAATGATGCTTGCGTGAAATTTCAGGCTTAATGCCCTCAGAATTGTATGTAAAAAAAAAATATGCTTAATAGGATTTAGACATAAATAGCTTGAAAGAGGGAGCAGGTATAAAGTCCCGGGAGTTGTGGCTTTACAGCCTTTTGAACGGATGGCTAAAATCCACCAACCCTAGCGAGGTCGTAAACCCACTTGCATACAATGGATGGTTGTAGCTTCCTGTAGGATAGATTAATGAAATATCCTTCCCCCAACTCGTATCCGAGTGGTTAGAAACCATGATTCATCTGGGTTCTGACCATTACGGAATATAAGAGGGAAAAAAGATGCAGATCGTACCACTGTCGTTGAACTTAGATTACTTTGGACTACAACTAATACTAACAAGATGAGCAGATTGTTCCTCTTTCTCTCTCCATATTTTTTTTTAAAAAAAGAAAAATAATTTACTGATGTTCTGTCCAACTCAAAAGTGGTGACAAAAATAGTGAGCATCTATATCATCCTCTTAACAACATATCAGCAGACTCGCAGTCTTAGTACAATAATGTACTGTTCTGCTACCTTTGTGCTTAGAATATGATTTGATGGAAGACTTTACTAATCGTTGCCTAAGCGAAATAAGTATCATGCCTAACTTTTCTCAAAAAAAGAAAAAGAAAAAAAAAAAAAAAGAGGGAGGAAGAGATCCACACTTGTTCGGAAATGCTCCCTCATACCAACTTCGGCAGCGTTACCTGTTGTCCTGCAACAAAATCGATCCTGATGCGGAGACATAAGGACCTCAGTAAGTAAGATGCAACACTAAATTTTATAGCTAAGGTCACCATTAGCGAACCAACAATTTAAAACACTAGAGGAATGATGACCAACTTTGTGCATACGATTCTGAATTCTAGAGCAAGCAGCAGCAGCAGCATGGACCTCCTTTTATTTTATTTTATCTTTTTAATTAAAAGCATGCATGGACTTATAGAATATCAAAAACTTACGGGAGCAGTTTAGTTAATGGATTGATTTGGATAAATTCTTCCGAGCAATATCCTCTGGCAAGATTTACATGGCTCAACTCTAAGCCAAATCACTAGTTGCTTGAGAAACGAGGTGCAGCTACCTTATTAAGCAGTACCATGCAGTTTGCACAACTAAACGTCCCTCTTTAGTTTATGTAACTGTAATTTCTAAAGCAAAAGGAACCATGCTGCCAAACAAAAAAAAAAAGGAAAAGAAAAGAAAGAAAAATGAATGAATTAATGGATTGATTATGATAAATTCCTCGCAGCAGTATTCTACTGCAAACAATCCAACAAGATTCACATGGGTGAATTGATTGAGATATCAGGTGCAGCTACCTTATTAAACACTACCGTGCAATTTGCACAACCATAGGTCCCTCTTTACTTTACGACACCTGCATATTTAGATGCAACTCAAGTTCTATAGCAAAAGGAACAATGTGGCCAAAAGAAAAAAAAGAAAGAAAGAAAATTGAACGAATGAATGGGTTGATTTGGATAATTCTTCCTAGCAATATTCCACTGCAAACAATTCAATAAGCTTTACATGGGTAAACTTGGAGCCAAATTGCTAGTTCATTGAAAAGTCAGATGCAACTACTTTTAAACAGTACTTTGCAGTTTGCACAACTACAGGTCCCTCACACCTACATAAGAAAAAAAAGGCACTATCAGCAAACATAAACATAAAAATCAAGGAAAATCAAGCAAGCAGTTAGTTTACATTTGAATCAATAAGGACAAAGCTCTGCAAATCATCAAGTAAGTGTAGGATAGGCAACTACCGAGTTCACCAATTGACACAGAAATCAGGTGCATATACCATATATATAATTAGTGGTCTAAAGCACACAATATGACAATTTGCTTAAGAGCTTTACGAGCAGACCATAATCCACGAGTATATTCAACACAACAAACCATTTATTTATTGATTATGTTCATACACCACATGCAACATGGTACAGCATGTCTATCATCTTATTCAAACCAGAAGGAGATACAACATCACAACTATCACACCAGCAGTTCCATTCCTTTTTGCAGTCACTATTTTTTCTTCGACACACTGTCTTCAAGGCAAGGTATAACCTGCAAAGAATCATAATATAAATTGTTCTGAGGAAAGTTGCAAATGAGACCTATGACAGAGACTACAGAAGATAAAACATTAGAATCCTCAACGCACGTCCACATTTGTAACCCACACGGCGGTCAGCTAGGTTACACCGTTTGGGGATCGTTATTGCAACTTCAGGCTTGATTCCGTAACTCTTTGCGGTATTTGACAGCATAACAGCACAAAGGCAGCTTGGGTTCTGGCCTAGCTTCCTCACTTCTGAGCAGCAACTATCTGAAACCTCGGCCTGTGCATCTGGTGCTGCTGCTGCACAGGGAGCCATCCGACGGGCAACTCTATCGACAAGGAACATTCCCACACTCCCCAGCTCCATTAGCACTCTCCAATCCTACGATAGTTGCAACCACAAAGAATCCAAGGAGGCGGAAGTGCTTCATTGTAACTTCCATCGCTCTTATGCGCAGACTACAAACCTTTCCAGAGGTATATAATATATACTGCTAGACAAGCTCCTAGAACACGTTATTGGCAGAAATATATGAGTACCACTTTAATGGGGCCAGCACTAATACCTACCAAAATCAAAATGGTTGGAACAGCTTCACCCACTTCAATCCCACGGAAATAGGTACTTTCAGTCATCATTGTTAGCCTTTACATCAGCTTCTCTAGAGACGTAGAGCACAAGCTGTCATCTTTCTCGCACTGCCATGTTGTTCTGTGTTTCAGGAAACCTCACCTTCCTCCATGAGTACTCTTTTTTCAAGTCCAAAATCCTGTGAAAAGATTCCTTGAGCAAATCAACCGTGACTGAAAATGTGTAACCAATATCTGGCCCCACAATAAGAGGGCCGGTAATGCTGGCAAATTTTGTGGCCATAACACCAGAAAGCATTGTTTCCACAGTGTACGATACAAACCCTGTGGCCTGCGCTCTGAGACTCGGGTTTATGAAAACATCAATCGAGTTATAAAAACCTTGCCAATTGTTGTCGCCCCAGGGGACCCAGAACAAGTAATTTGGTCCAAGCTCGAGCAACGAGGAAGTAGATGTCTTCAGAAACTCTTGCTTTCTGTGGAGACCTGCTTCAGTGCTTCAAGCATCAGAGGATGTCCTTTAGCCTTCACCAACCTCCTGCCATTCCTATAATACCCCAACCTTCTTCCCGATCTCCCTGCCTCTCGTAGGATCTATTTTGTAGATATTGTTGCCCAAACCATTAGCAATTACGGGCGAACCCTATCTTCTGGGACATGTATACATGATTGCTAGTAGTCAGACGGCGGGCATAGTCGCAGAAAGCAGAGCACAAAAATGATCATAGCAAAAGGGAAGCAAATATGAGATAACAGAGGTAGTGGAAATTGAAGGAGCTGTTGAATTGATTCTTTGCCATTGCTGAAGACTAAAAAGGAAGGAATCAAACGAAGAAAGAATTTTTAAAATAAATTAGATCTCTAGGTGAAGAACATGAATTTATCTCATACTATTTGGGTAGGAATTCATTAGAGGCAACTATTTTCTAAACTTTCTTCAATATTTGACTGTCCTTCCGTGTCTCCACTTCCCACAGATCTGACTCTTTTCTTTGTTATGTAACGAAGTATGCATGAACAGCTCAGACCAACTCATCAAAGTGTTTTTGAAATTCATAAGAAAAAAAAAACACCAGTTCCAACTAAAATTCTGTACAACAAGATCCAAAAAAATCAATCTTAAATTCATCATATAAGCTAGCAAATAAATACATGAAAGATAAAAACCGTGATTCACAAAAGTCGGTAGATTCAAAACAAGATTTCCAGTTTTCCACACACAAAAGAGGAAGAAAAAAAAGTAAAACCTCGTAGAAGACTAATTCACAGAGAAACCTAACCATAGAAATGGTTGGTGGGCGGGTGATCAAGGTGACTGATCAGCGAATGAAGGCGTAAAATACGATAACGGTGTAGATGAGCATGGCGGCGGGGACGAGGGTGACGAGGGGCGCGATGGCCCCAGCGGAAGCGGAGCCGCCGCACCCGAGCCGCCCGAGCTTGACCTGGACGACGTTGACGAGGGCGAGCATGAGGAAGCCGCACCCGAAGACGGAGCCGACGGCGGAGGCGAGGATGCCGGCGCGAAGCAGCGCCCTGTTGACGCGCGCAGCCCGGGAGCTGCCGGGCGGGTGGACGAGGCGGATGGCCTGCTTGAGGCAGAGAGCGACGAGGCTGGAGAAGAGGAAGGAAGCGAAGGCGAAGACGTGGAAGGAGACCACGTTCTCCGCCACCCGGTTCCCGGCGGCGCAGTCGCTGGAGGCCAGGGTGCCGCCGGAGGGGTCGGATGGGTTCCAGGCGAGGCCCACGAAGACGGCCAGTGTAAAGAGGGAATTCACGTTGATGATGCCGTCCAGTGCCGTGATGTGGATGCTCGTCCCTCCGCCGCCACCGGATCCGGGGCTCCGCGGCCGCTGGTCGTCGTATTCGTATATTTCGCCGTCCATCTCGAGAAAGAGGGCGACGAGACGGCCGAGGAGGAAGGAGACCGCGTTGCGTCTTTCGCGCAAAGGAAAGAGGGGTTGGGCAGAGCAGCAAAAACACAAAAGGGAAAGCAGCAAAAACAAGATGCTTTGCTAATCAGTGGGACGGAGACGGCCGAGCAGCTCGCTTCTGGGGCTTGGGAATCTCGAGACGATTGTCCCTTAAAAAATAAAAAAAATAAAAAAATTATAAAAAAAATTTAGGTTAGACCAAAATTACAGCAACATACGGAAGTTTGCAAAATCTACGTAAACACACATTTTATTTAATTCTATAATCGAACGTATTATTAGATAATTTATTAATATTAACTTGAATCTATTTATCATATATCATAATAAATTTTAAAATAATTAAAATAATTTTAAATAAAAAATAAAAAATAAATCGGTCATCGAATAACATAGAAGGCAACTTTCCTGTGGTGGATACTAGACATTATTTTTCAATCATGATTTTCATCAAATCCGACTTTCAATATTATTTTCTATCGATTCCTTGTGAGGAGAAAAAAAAAAAAAGAAAAGCAAAATACCCTGATCTTTGGTTTGAAAAAAAAAATTATGGCTGGATTTCTTAAAGGCTAGAACAAAAAAAAATTTATATTTCTTTCATCAAAGTGTTTAAGAATGAACGATTCGAACCTTTTTTTTAATCCCAGTAGTTCGAAAAGATGAGATCTGCATCTTAACAATGGGATGTACTTGACAACCCACCGAGCCACCAACCATCTTCACCGTCTCGCTGGTTTTTATTGGAGAAGGCCGGATCGCCCTCGATAAGAGTAGAGAAATCTTATCGGTGCCTAGTGAGATCTGAAGAATCTAGGAGAAGATATTACAAGATCTCATCATCTCCTCACCTGTTAGCATTTTCTTCTATTTTATAAGACCACCGCCGCCGCCATTACCAACATTGCCACCATTGGGGCTCATGTTGATCGGGCCTAGTGTCGTGCTTGGGTCGTCGAAGACCTCCAAGCCGACCAATTGGTTGAGTAGCAGGTCTCGCAGGTTGGCGAAGAGGTCGCCGAAGTCACTGGCGGGGCCCTGGGTTGATGGTGGGAAGGTCGTGGGCTCCAAAAGGAGATACTGCTAGTCGGCGATTAGAAGCTCGATGGTTGAGGGATCGTCGTGCCTGCCTGTGGAGGAAGCTGGGAAGGATAAGGAGGTGGTAGTTGTGGATCCAAATAAAGACATTGTCAAGGTTGAAAAGCTTGGTGAGATAGTTGGTGAAGAGCTTGCAGCGGAGAGATAGGATGCCAGAGGGAGAGATTGAAGCAGAGGCCACCAAGGGAGGGAATAAGTGGGAGGAGGTAGTAGAGGAGCGGCTAAAGATAGTGCTTGCAAAAGCCATGGTAGAAGCAGGCATGGAGATCGGAGAGAGGAGGATGGGGAAGCAGTGGAACTCACAATGTTGGATGGCAATGGTGTCATAGTGGGTGGGGTCAAAACCGTTGAGGAGATCGGGGAAGATGTCGACGTGGAGGACCTTGATGTATGGGAGGTCGGAGTGGAGCTAGAGGATGAGAGTGTCGGAATCGTAGGACTAACTGCAAGGAGCAGTAGAATCAGAGGTTGCATGAATGGAGAGGTGGTGCCCAATAATGATTCGGTGCTCGAGTGTTGATGGCAGTAAAGCCGATGGGGAGTTGGCAACACTGGAGATGGAACAAATGCATGGGTCCGTCATGACATGAGAGAGGCAGGATCGGTGGTGGGGCGATGACGGGAAGTCCAAGTTGGCAGCAGCTTGATCTAAAAGATTTCAGGAAGACCAAGAACGCATCAATTTTTTTTTCAATTATCACAGGAGATATTTTTTATTTTTTTAAAATCTCAAAATTTTTTAGTAATGTCTTTATATCTCATGGAGATAGGCTTAGATTTTAGAATTATTGGATGAAAACATAGTAAAGATAAATTTTTAGAAAATTTTTGTAATTTATCTAAAAAAAATTGACATGTATGGTCCAAGGCCTACATTTATGCGACAAGTCATAACCACCAAATGTTATTCCGGGTAAGTAGATTGCTTTCTTGAATTCCTTTTTTTTTCTGATGGTGCTAGTGTAATGTTTCGTCTTCGGTTGCTCTTTGATTTAAGAATATTTTGATTACTCTTTTTTAGTCTATAACTTACAGCGAAAGCAATCATCAATAATCAACTCAGGAATGTGCTTACGTTCCAACCAATTGGCATCCTTTCTTCATAAATTATATGGCGGAGGCTCTTATTTGAATGTATAGAGGGAGACGTCCATCCAGACGTTTGATTTGGTGATGGCATCATTTCTCTTTTTTTTTTTTTTTGGTAGAAAATGGCATCATTTCTCTAACACAGCTGGTGATGCGATCGCTATTATTCTGAAGCTGACTACCACACAATGTTAAGCGTGCCAAATATCTAGCAAGTACAGCATGGGTGATTAACGGGTGCCTCAACTTGGTCAGTCCAGAACGGGATGAGCTAAAACACAACCATTACAAAAGCAGCTAATCAGCAACAGTTCCACTCTTCTTCCATAATTCATAATCATCAGTTTGTACTTTCTTTCAGCTCCTCGATGCTTATGGTGAGGATAACCCGTGAGTGATGGATTTAAGGAAGGCCATCAGAATCTGATGAAAATAAGAAGCATCATCACAACATTCGTAACCCGCAGGACAGTAAGTCGGCAACGCTTCGGGATAGTCATCGCTGTTTAGACTTGACTCCAGCGTTTTTTCAGTATTTAACAGCATATAAGAGAGAAGTATAGAAAAAGAAAAATCAACAGCGATGGCATTACGGAAATTCATGGTAAAGTATCCAAAAGAAGAAAGCCCCCAGAACATGATCCAATTTGGTGGCATTCTAACCCTTTGCTTTTTAAAAATATTTGCAATAAACAGAAAATGCTAATGACTAGATGACATTAGGTAAACTTTAACTAGGACTGAAAAGGAGGAGGAGAAGATTTTATAATAAGTAAATTACTTCATTTCATGTCTTTGCTTATGCAATAAAGCTGACAGGTAAAACTCAATCAAATACAAAGAAGGGAGGTACCATATTCTATGACAGTTTGAAGCTCTAAGATCAATCTAGAAATTCTTCCATCAGGCCCTAGCATTCAAGCAAATCACTGGTATTTGAAGGGAACATATATATGGCCAGACATGATGCTGAGTTCATGATAATAAACCTTGGAGATAAATGATTCAGCATCAGTGCACCTAATATCAAATGATCACCAAGACACACTTCTCCGATGTCACCAAACCCTAACATGGATGTAAGGATCCTTAGGCAACACCACATCCTGGAAATGTACCAATGTTGTTTAGCAAAATACAGAATATATGTGCACACGTTAAACTATTCAGGTATGTGGCTTGTAAGTTGGTTGAAGACAGAATACCACAGTCAAGTCTAGATCCAACTCAGACATGTAGGACCCTATAGCTGCAGAGTGATTTTTTTTTTTTTCCGCAAAAGGAGACTACTGTGGGATGTCCACAGTGGTCACCTGTCAAACAGAGTGATTTTTGAAATATTCTTCTTCTGAATAATTAAGCTTTTATTGAATTTCCTGGGGATGTACAGGGACTAACCTTCCATCCAAGACTCTGAATGGTTTCTTCTTGGTTATACCTGTCAACTACGGTATCTTAAAATTTATAAGCAGGGAAAAGTTTGTGTTGAAAAGTCAAGCCCGTGCAAGCAAAAATTTTGATATACTAAAGTAGAAAGCAACCACAACATTAAGCAAAAAAACAATATTATGTCAAAGGTTACATGCTAACATGTAAGCCATGATACAGCATTTGTTTTGGATTAAAGAAAGGTGATGTATAATCACACCAAAGTGATCCTCATGTCATGTTGTTTGTATGTCCAAATTCTCATCCTCAATTTTCCTCAATTAATACAGAACAATATTGAGTTTGTACAGTTCTGAGAGGAGCTGCAGATTGATGAATAATTAATTTAACAAAGAAAGATCCACGTGAACATATATCAAATACATGCTTGTACAAATATGAACAAATACCTGCTTGCATGCATATGTTCATGCTCTTGTCCTTTATGCATTGTCCAAGAAAGAGCAGTAGGAGTTACCTGATCAAGGATTGGAGTTGCAGGTTGTGATCATTACATTCTTTAATGACTTGATCAAATGTATTGCTCTACATGAACAATCAGGTGAGTTATATTGCTGTTGAGCAAATTAAATGAAACTATTCATATAGAAGTAACATTCTTCAAACTGCAACCAAATAACCGGGAATCTCTTGTTAGCAAGAATGCTAATAATCAAACAAAAGACAAGATCTTAATGACTGATGGTTTTCTTTTGTTTATTTCTTTTTTCTTTCCTTGTTTCTTACCCTAAAAAGATTTTTAAGAATAAGGGTATCTCACCCCGCACTCAGGCCTGATAAAAGCATCACTTCTCAGGAAATCGGCTATCTAAATTTGTAGAAGAGGGAAGGAGCAACTGTATCAGGAAGGAGGGACCATGTGTTTTTGTAATTCAAAGAACACAAGCTCATCCAACTGTAATTAGATAAAGAGGAGTTGTAGTTGGTTTTAGATGAGCACAGACAAATTTTATACCAAAAGGCCAACTAGGATTGCTGCATGCAATTGCATATATATGTCTATAATTTGGAGATTTCTACATCCATATACAAACTCATCTTTGGCGCTGATGTTGATCATAGCTTCAATAAAACAATCAGATTATGGATGTGCATGTTGAAATTTGATGTGAAAAACCCATGAGAATCAACCTTTCCTTGACAAACTTTCGCTTAATAGGAGCTAGCAGCATTGTGGTCCCAGATAAACTGGGATATCCTGATATTAGGCATAAATGGTGGATACATATCTCTCTAGTAGCTTATAAGTTGAAGCTTTCCAGTTATATATTGAAAAGATTGGAACGGGAGATTACTTTCGCCTCTGAAGCACGAAAACCTAAGTTACACCTTTATGATATACTCAACCATAGGTTTTGCATTCTCTTGTGAAATTTAGAGTGATGACTAACACCTTGGTGATAAAGACATTCACCATCCGAAGGAGATGAAACCAAACAGCACAGGTCACCCAAATCGGAAGAAATCAAAGCCCAAGAGATATTTGACAAAAAGCAGCAGATAGAATTTACAATTCTAAGCAAAAAGAAGAGCAGATGCAATTTGAGCCCACAAAGTTTTACATTTTCTCCTCCAGGATAAACTAACAAAAAATTCAAACTGCCAAAACTATCTTGAAGAAATAAAATAATGATTATTCAAACATGGAACTGAAGGATAAATTATTAAAATGTAGCAGTTGCTTTGACTAAGCCAAAAGAAAGAAATGTTTTACATTGAAATCTGTAAGTTGTCCGGTTTCAGAGCATGCCAGTTCTCTGGGTAGCCGGGACACTCATCTCCCATACATCTTAGCCTCGGACAAATTGCACTTCTATAATAAATAAGAGAAAATTCAAGGAACATAACCACATTGAAGTGATTGGAAAATTGTAATGCGTAACAATCAGACAACCAGCAGATGGAAGCTAACGACAAGTAGCATAATGGAATCTGACGTTGCAGCAAGGATATAAAGCAAAGCAATGGATGAGAATTGTTACAATTTATAACCAGACACAGTCGCATTTGACACGAGATGAACTTTTCATGACTAGAAGAGAATCCATACGCATGAAAACTGCAGAGGAAGTTTACTAGTGAAAACAAAATCCGCAGGAAAAAAGGCCTAGGCATAGGCACACAGCAATCTAGAAATAAAATACTACAAGAAAATGAATCAAAACAAGAACGATAGAGCATAATTCACTCATTGTCTTCCATAATCCCAACCCCGGCAAAGCAATCAGACTTCCAGAATCATGGAAATGTTCGCGTCTTCATAAAAAACACCTATCATTGATAACCATTTGAAGTTATGCAACGCACTGGGGTGCCTGTGACAGGCACACGGTAAAAGAGCGTCAGAAACATGGAGATGGGTGTGGTTGGGCAAGGGTTTACCAGTTTAGGATTAAATCCTGGGTTTTCCCAATAGATGATTGGCTAGGTTCGTTCTGGATTTTGGTGGCTAGGGTCAGCGTGGCCTATCGAGAAGGAGGGAGATGAATAGGACAGCGTCACTTTGTTCGCCGGTGCCGGACAAATCGGACTAGGAGAAAGCCGCAGACCACCGTAGGCTTCCGTCGGGAGGATGGGATTGGATCCGTCAAGAGCGGAGGAGATAAGAGAAAAAGGGCCTGGTGTTGGGCGAGCTCTCCGTCTGGATACTGGGTTTCAAAATTCGCAACCTCAACATCCTCCTCCCTCATCAGTCGGGGTGGTAGTCCTTTCCCGCCAAATTCCCCGATCAAGCATATAGTTGGGCCGGCTTGCTGCAACAATCGATGTCGGCGAAGCCCAATTCAGGCAAAAGCAGACCTTTTTCCTGTTTCCACCAATGACTTTTGCAAGAGCACCATCATCGATCGCTCTTCACGCGTTTCGGGCATCCATGACCACGAATGTTGCGCCGATGCACAGCCTTGTAAACAAAAAATTAAGAACAGGAACTTCCCTCATCCAAAACAGAAACTTCAGACTTGCACAAGATAAGCCTGCACCACATGAAGGATCCCCATGGCACGTATCAACATAGCATTTATAATGACCCAGGACCTCACTCCAAAAAAACGAATTAGAAGATATTATTTGGATTCCTATGAAACTAAACACACACCAACACAGGCTCTCACAATTGGTATTTCAGATGAAACTAGAAAGCTATACAGTTAAAGACCAACCCTCGATTTAATACATTCCAGGCTGTTTCTGAAGTACAGATGGATCAACATCGAGAATTCAAGATCAACACTTTATCTATTAAGTATAGACTCATCAATGTCAATCCTACCAGCTACTGCACATTTTTTTCAAGACACAGGAAACAAAAGCATTCCTTTCTTGAGCAGATTAAACAAATGAAACATCAGAAGTTATTCCAGATCTGACAGACTGCTGAAAATAATGTAGAGCAGATAAAAGATGTACACAGGATGCCTGAAAATTTATTATCATAGTTCTTACACAAAGCTGGAAAGCTGATGTGAATTAAAGGCAATCTATGCTTCAAGTTCTCCAAGTTCATTTAACATTTACACATTATCCCAAGTCCATAAGCATTACTAAATTCCAGTTTCCTAGCAATAGAAGATCATTCACTCGAATTTCTTGTACTCAAGTTTTTCCAAGCAGAATATATATCAAGGTTTGGGGTTTGAATCCTTGACAACGGTCACAGGGCATGCTGCATTTGATAACATATAGTTTGTTACACTGCCCAACAGAATCCTGCAAATACTCCAAAGACAGAACAAGAAAAGAGCAAGAGAAAATCAGAATATGTTAGGGACTAATAATTTCATTATAGATGAAATTAAAATATTCCAGCATAATGATATGATAAGTTTTTCAGAAGAGGGTTAGTGCAACTAAATTTTCATTGCTTGTAAAATGTTCATTCCAACCACTTCTCTCGTAGTGCCACCACCAGGGGATTATCTGTAAATACGTTGGCTTGATTGAAATTTAGGGTAGCTTCGAGCTTTTGCAAGTTTGGCTTAAAAAAGATATCAGGTGCTTGATAATGGATATCTTCATTCCACAAAGATCCAAACTTCAAGGGTAAACATTCACAGGTATTCTGCTGAATTGTGCAGTAAAGAATAATTTCCTGGTGTTTCAATTGAAGCAATGAGAGATTACTTCAAGGGTTTGTTGCATTGTCCACATAATGTACTGAAATCAAGATCAAGAATATCAGACTCAAGATTTAATGCCTGGTATATTGCAGGACATGAACTTTCAACAACCCTAGCCATCTTGTGGAAGATTTTCTGTGGACGATTACATGTAAGGTTTAGTCCTAAGTGGAATCACTAGCGAGAGGTAGAAGAGTTAATATAAATGATTAGGACCTAGCAGCTTAAGCTAAAGTTAAATTGGTTCCTATCATGTATATCAATTCCTTCTAATATTTAGGACTCCATCTCCCAAACATTCTCCAGCTTCCACTTTTATTAGGGAATGAAACCAACACCAGGGATCCACATGATTTTTGATGGAACTTGAAGCTGGTCCACCTCCTGTGGGCTTGAAAAGAAACATAGGAGGCACGTTGTTATTATCAATTTGCCCACACTTCCAAATAATTCTTTGCTTTTCTGTAACCATGAGTTGAAGCACTTATTTCTGAACCAATGTAATTGGCTTTAGATGTCTTTCTGGGATTCCTAGACCATTTTCTTCACACTTGTCCAAACCCTTGTGGGCCTAAAGAGAAACAGAGGATCCATGTTTTACTGTCTATTTGCCCAAAATTCCAAATTAATTCTTATTTTTCTGTAATCATGACATAAAGCACATATTGCTGAACTAATGTAATTGGCTTGAGATGTCTTTCTAGGAAACCTGTTCATGTTCTCCACAGTCTGCTCCCCTGTTGGCCTGAAGAAAACCATGGAGCTACATTTTTATTGCTCAAACTTGGTGTAAGCATGAGTTGAAGCATATATTGCTGGACTACTGCAATTGGCTTGTCATGTCTTTCTGGGAATCTTAGACCATTTTCTTGTGAAGGGTTCCATTATTGCAGTACCACAACCTTTTGAAGCATAAAGTTTCACTAGTTAAGCCAACTGATTTAGCATAATCAAAGAGAGCTATATATGATCTAAGTGATGGCCATTATTCATCATCTGGCATCTCATGTAAGGTTATGCCTTGCTTATAGTGATGCTGGTTTGCTAGAAAAATACCAAATTTTCTAGATTACTAAAGCCATGTTTGCATTGAATAGAAGACCATAGTTCTAGTTTTTTGCCCTAGGAGACCCGATAAAAGAGAGCTGAAATCAACTTGGGGCTGCATCAGTGAGTTCAAACGCCATTGCCAATTATTGGATTCATGGGTTACAGTACTTAGAAATTTCAGTTAGAGAGCATATTGATAAAGTCTGCTTTCGAACGGTAACCTTTAAAAATCTAGAGTAAATTGACTGAAATACTAGTTTTACCTTGATAGTAACATCTAAGAAGCTATTAATCAGATAATTTTGTGAAATATTTGACACACTCCAGGAAACTCAAAACTTGTTGGGATCCGCTCATGTTCAGGTAGAACTAGAGAAGTTCAGTCTCTTAATCATGGACATCCATGTATTGCATGATGGCTGTGATTGATTGGGCCTTACATAGTACATGCGGCACTATATCCCATGTACCATGTGGAGTCCTACTGGGATAACAATCATCGACATGTCTACTCAAGATGTTCTTATCCTAGATAACAATATCATTATCTACTTCTAACTCTATCTCCCACTAGACTCTACGCATGTCTATAAATTAAATCATCTTTTGCAACTGTCGAGACAACAAAAACTGTATTCTCTCATGAGAAAGGGTAAGCTTCCATCTTCGGCCCCAGATCACTAGGGGTGTATCATAGTATCTTTGCAATTGTGTTTGAGACTACAACCAATAGCTTTTCCTCCTCTTCGAGGGTCAATAGCAACAAGTGACAATGACAATCAATGATCCCTTCTACTATAATTTCTGTTAGAGTCCTATCAATCATATACACAGATGGTCATGATTGGCAAGCTGGATCTCTGCAATTCAGCCCTAAACTTGAAAAGATCCTAACTCAAAGCATAGGAGTTTTAAAGGGACCTTTTTTTTTTCACACTAATTTTTTGTTTAGAGAGTGCTTAAACCTATGGTCAGCTAGCAAATGCAAACATGGAGGACTCACATGATGCATAGACAAATAATTGTCTCAAAGAGAGCATAAGTACAATGGTATAAACACATATAAATGCCTC
Source organism: Elaeis guineensis (assembly GCF_000442705.2). Lineage (NCBI taxonomy): Eukaryota > Viridiplantae > Streptophyta > Magnoliopsida > Arecales > Arecaceae > Elaeis > Elaeis guineensis. The sequence continues at coordinate 941,074 of NC_025997.2, read as the reverse complement.
TCTGCAGCACAATTTTTCAAGGAGTCCAAGACTCCAAGAGGTCCTCCACGTTACTCTGCATCATAACTTGAAATTTGTCGATTTTATTAAGTTCAATTTGTGATAAAATTTGCACCAACGTTATATGCTAAGAAATGTTAAAGACTCCACAAGTTAAACTGCTCACTGGCCAAGACACTTTCTAGCAACTCATTTCATCTCATAAAACGAGAATAGATGAAGGCAGTTGAGTTTATATAAACCTTTTGAAGAACTCCCTCATATGAAGCAATTGTTTGGCTACTGCAAGACATGAAATCTATAGTATTCACTGATTCGTAATTTCCCAGCATATGGCTCGACATATCCCCATGATGAAACTAAATTAGGGCCTACGCAACCCACATATAAAAAAGTATACAAGCAGAAGAAAAACGTAGAAGTTCATCCTACGGGCAAATCTTTGTTGGATGTATGAAGACATAGTGTCACACCCCCGACCCGAGATTTTGAATCGAGGGTCATGGCAACCGCCGCATACTCATAGAAAACTCTTCCCATAAGCATGCAAGGCATCTTATCATACTATCCTAAAACAACAGCGGAATAATTAGTCAATAATTTAAATCCAAAATATAACGATCTAAATTTTTTCTTTAATATCTTAATAAATTCAACAATGATTCATAGGTCTTACACCAAATTCAATAAGACTTTCAACCTAAATAAAAGTATAATGATTCTGCTTCTGATCACTCTTCCATTCATATCTTGTATCATCTTAATTCCTCAATATCTGTAAAAACAGTAAAATAAGAGGTAATGAGCTAGACAGCCCAGTAAGCAACGATCACTTCTCAACAGATTTCATCAGGCATATAAGTAAATAATCATTTATAGAAAATAAGCATATAGAGTTCATCAATTCGAAATCAATTTCAATTATGCAATATAATTCATGTCAAATTCATTTCTTTTTCGAAATTTCAAGTTTCTTTCGGGATTTCAATTTCTTTTGTTCTTCAATTTCTTTTCGTCAACCATGAGCTATGACCACATTATCCCTGTGGCAGGGTCATAATACCGCGTATCTGCTTGCGGTGGGCTGCGAATCATCTGGCAGCCAAGTCCTTTGGAACCGCTAGTCTAACTGGCGGTTTTGTCGCTGGTCTATCTGGCGACATGTCGCTGGTCTTACTGGCGACACAAATCCTCAGGACAGTCAATTGCCAACGTATATGCCCCCGTTGGCGGGGTCCTCAACACAGTCAGGTTGTCAATTCTTATTGTTTCTTATATCATAATTCTTCATAAATCATGTTTCATATTCTAATTTCGATAATAAAACATATAATCATGTAGTATCGAAATCAATCAATATAATGAAATCAATATATTCAATCATGCTTCATCATAACATTTCAAATAAGATATTTTCATAACAAAAATATCATTCATCCAATTCATGCATCGTTTCACAAATCATGTCAGAAGAATACACTATAATTTGCCGATGAATCTAGAAAAGGTGAAACATTACTTACCTCGAACGCATTCCAATAAATCCATAAAATTCTATAAATTTTCTTCCAAAAATTCTGTTCGTAGATCATATCGCGATATCCCATGATCAAACATCCACAATCCTATACAGAATCAATTTGAATAATTAGAAAGAATACGAATTCTATATTTCAACGGTTTAGATTGGGTCCGATCATCTAATTTCATCTAATCAAAATCTAATTAGGACCTAAACGATCCAAAGTTTGACTATCAGATCAAATCGGATTCGAAGTGATAGGACCAAGGTTTCTTCATCGATTTCATAAAATCAAGTGGAGAGAGAAAATCAGAGGAGAGAGAATTCATGAGGTACAATTCGAATTGATCAGGTGACACAATCTAATATTACGATGGGTCCAATATCTCGATTGGTGAAATCAATGTGATCAAATCAAGTCATGGCTAGATCGCAAATCATGGAATGATCAAATCTAAAGATTCATGGTCTGATTAGAGTGGGTGCCAGTACGTTGTCTGACAATCATGGATCAAGGTTCTTCATTAGAATCAGATCAGACTTATTAAAAGAAATTTCTTCATTCACTAACCTTTTTTTAGAGAGAGAATCAATCAAGAGAGAGAATATTTTAGAGAGAGAAAATTCTAGAGAGAGAAAATTCTAGAGAGAGAAAATTCTAGAGAGAGAAAATCCATCTTGAATTCTTCAGACAATATGATTCAACAAATTCTGATTGATCATATCAAATCATGTTAAAATTATCATGTGGATAATTAAATAAGATCATGAGAAATAAAATCTAAAAATACTTGATCTGATCAAAGTGGATGTCGGTGTACCGTCCGACGATCACGGATCAAAAATCCATCACGAGGATCATTTAAATTCATCATCATTCTTCTCAAAATTCTAGAAATCTTAGGAGAGATAATCTAGAGAGAGAATTCTAGAGAGAGAAAGTAGAGAGAGAAAATCCAATTCTAGAGAGAGAAAAATACTAATTCAAGCTGAAGAGAGAGAGGGAAGAGAGAGAAACTCTCTTTCTCATATTTTATTATTTATCTCATTATTTATTAATTAATTTTATTTTTCTCTTTCTTCTTTTCTTTCTTTCTCTCTTTTTTTTTTTCTTCATGGAAGAGAGAGAAGAGAAAATCCTATTTATTATTATTATATTATTATTATTTTATTTTTCTTCTTTTTTTTTTCCTTTTTTTCCTTTTCTTTTTCTTTTCTTTTTTTTCTTCTTTTTCTTTTTCTTTTCCTTCTTCTTCTTCTTCTTTTCTTTTTTTTTTTTTCCTGGTTCTTCCTACGCCGGAACAGAGGACCGGCGTGGCCCATGCTTTGCTGGGCCGTTCAGGCCACGGCCACCGCGGCGGAGGCCGGCGGCCGACGGGGGGCCACTCCCCCGGTCACGGAGGAGCGGGGAAGGGTTCTTATAGAGCTCATCCTAGGGTCTTTCAATGGCCCTAGGACTCCGATTCTTGATCGGAGAAGAGGAAGACTCCGATCGGGAGTCTTCCTGCTCTGTTTTCCTTTTTTTTTTTTTTTGTTTAATGGGCTTTAGTGGGCTTGGTTTGGGCTATAACATTCTTCACCCCTAAAAAGAAATTTCGTCCTCGAAATTTTTCTTGCTTGAGTCTTCATACTTTCTTACTTGAATCTCATCCACAAATATTTCAAAATTCTAATTCTTAATACAAATTCATTCTTAAATCATTTCATAAGGAAAAAGTCAATACATTAATATCAATCTGATACGGAATTATTCATTTTCTCATTCATCAAGATCAACATCTCAAAGATTTTCAATATTTCAAGATTTCAAAATTATGATCTCATTTCCTGTAAAAATTAATATTCAATATCTCATGACTCAAATTAAAATCAAATCTATCTCTTGTGAATAGAAAAAGATCAATGTCTCTATTCTTGCATAAGAACTTCATTCATCATTAAGTCATTTCATAAAGATCAATATCACCATTGTTGATTGAAATCAATATCACTATTTTCTAGTCATTGAAGTTCTCTTACTCAAACCCTCAAACTCTTAAATATTCTAATTCTTGAAGCAAATTTTATCATTAAGTCATTCCATAATAAAAATCAATAACTCAAAAATTGATCTAAATCAAAACTATATTTTTCTTATAATCAAAATCAATGTCTCTATTCTAAGTAAGTATATCAATTTTCTTTATCTAAACATTAACAACTCTTAATTAATCGATTCATTATCAAATTATGAATAACTCCATTCTATCTTTTGTAGAACAATCGTCAATATCAACAGATAACCTCAATCTTTTTCATTCAGTCTGAGAAATAATAATAATCAAAAGAGTTCTAACTTCAAATTTCATTATACCCTGGAGATAATTATTTGAGTATACTAATCTAAGATCAAAATCATCATTCGATAAACAATCTCAAATTCTTCTTAATAAATAAAGAATTATAAAATTTATTTCTAGAATAGAGAAAATTTATCTCTAAATATTCTAAATCTAAAATCAAAAATCAAAGGTCCACTCATCCTAGAATTAGGATGCTAATTATTTTTGTAGCATAGTAGGTGGAAGCACTACTTTTAAAAGTCACATTAGGATATCTAAAATTTTTTTTTTTTTTTATATCAAACTATATCATTTATTATAATTCTTTGACTCAGAGAATCAACGTTCCTGACTTACTCAAAGTAGTTCAGATTACCATGCTTCCGCTGCGCACTTTGATCTAACAATCAAAATTTCTTAGGTTCACCAAAAAAAAGTTGGATCAAATTATTTCTTTATCCTAAAATTTCAAATTTCAATTTGAAATCAAAGATTAACTTTCGATTCTCATTCATATCTTTACTGATGTACAATAATCTTGATTAACCCTTGAGTCCAATATCATATTTAAACTATCATATAGATTTACTATAATCAATACGAATCAAATCTTAATTCTCATATCAATTCAATTCGATAATTTTCAAACCAAAAATCTTTATAAGTCAAATCAACGAGAAAATCCTTCGATGCTCCACCAAATTTGGACATAATCAGAATATATATATGGATTTCAAATCATTATTTTTTTTTTCTAAAATTTCTATCATCAGGATCTTCAATATCTATTAAATATCCTTTCATAACAATCATACAAGCTTCAAAAAAAATCAAATCTCCATTTAATAGTAGATTCAATTAGGGACCTCATTAACAAAAGCAAAGGAACTCCATATCATTTCCTAAATCCCAATTTTCTAAATTATAAATTCACATGGATCTCTTAATCTGAGATAAATATAAATCAGATCTTTTATCTTAATCTAAAGATATCAATTTTTTATTAACAACCTCAACAATAATATCAGAAAATCTCTTGATCAACTTAGATACGGAATCTTTAAATTAAAATTTCATACATATCAGGTAGTCTCCAAGAGATATAATAAGATCTATTTTCTAGATCTAAGGATGATGATTCAAAGATTCCGGTACGATGAATATTCTACAACCTCATAATCGATTTCATCAATAAGAAATAGGTTTCTTTGCAATATCTCCAAATATACATTCATCATAATATGCCACTTTATATATATGATCCACATACCAAGTTCAATTTCAATAAATATTCCAATCAAGCATCATAAAAGATTTTTCTTAGCCCATTCTGGAATAATATTTTATTATCAAATCTTTATCTTGCCAATAATAGTCAACTTCTCAACTAGAAGTAATATCATAGTATTATTTTCACATCGAATTTGAACTTACGATTCACTTGAATAACCAATGATCAAATTAATAACCATAATGCACAATACAATTTTATATCAATCCTTTTGTGATTACTTTCGATCAAGATCTAAGTAATCATATCATGATCAATAGATCATCCATCATATTTCAAATTCTATATGTTATAATCTATTGTGATCCTTTCATACATAATCTCAATGTTTAGTCAAAATTTATAAATATTTCTCCCACTACAATCATCAAAGATCTACCTTATAATGTCCCTGGTGTCTATCCACTAACACCCATTCTATATCTGATTCTATGTTTCATAATTCATCCACTTATGCTCTGATACCATATTAATTGTCACACCCCCGACCCGAGATTTTGAATCGAGGGTCATGGCAACCGCCGCATACTCATAGAAAACTCTTCCCATAAGCATGCAAGGCATCTTATCATACTATCCTAAAACAACAGCGGAATAATTAGTCAATAATTTAAATCCAAAATATAACGATCTAAATTTTTTCTTTAATATCTTAATAAATTCAACAATGATTCATAGGTCTTACACCAAATTCAATAAGACTTTCAACCTAAATAAAAGTATAATGATTCTGCTTCTGATCACTCTTCCATTCATATCTTGTATCATCTTAATTCCTCAATATCTGTAAAAACAGTAAAATAAGAGGTAATGAGCTAGACAGCCCAGTAAGCAACGATCACTTCTCAACAGATTTCATCAGGCATATAAGTAAATAATCATTTATAGAAAATAAGCATATAGAGTTCATCAATTCGAAATCAATTTCAATTATGCAATATAATTCATGTCAAATTCATTTCTTTTTCGAAATTTCAAGTTTCTTTCGGGATTTCAATTTCTTTTGTTCTTCAATTTCTTTTCGTCAACCATGAGCTATGACCACATTATCCCTGTGGCAGGGTCATAATACCGCGTATCTGCTTGCGGTGGGCTGCGAATCATCTGGCAGCCAAGTCCTTTGGAACCGCTAGTCTAACTGGCGGTTTTGTCGCTGGTCTATCTGGCGACATGTCGCTGGTCTTACTGGCGACACAAATCCTCAGGACAGTCAATTGCCAACGTATATGCCCCCGTTGGCGGGGTCCTCAACACAGTCAGGTTGTCAATTCTTATTGTTTCTTATATCATAATTCTTCATAAATCATGTTTCATATTCTAATTTCGATAATAAAACATATAATCATGTAGTATCGAAATCAATCAATATAATGAAATCAATATATTCAATCATGCTTCATCATAACATTTCAAATAAGATATTTTCATAACAAAAATATCATTCATCCAATTCATGCATCGTTTCACAAATCATGTCAGAAGAATACACTATAATTTGCCGATGAATCTAGAAAAGGTGAAACATTACTTACCTCGAACGCATTCCAATAAATCCATAAAATTCTATAAATTTTCTTCCAAAAATTCTGTTCGTAGATCATATCGCGATATCCCATGATCAAACATCCACAATCCTATACAGAATCAATTTGAATAATTAGAAAGAATACGAATTCTATATTTCAACGGTTTAGATTGGGTCCGATCATCTAATTTCATCTAATCAAAATCTAATTAGGACCTAAACGATCCAAAGTTTGACTATCAGATCAAATCGGATTCGAAGTGATAGGACCAAGGTTTCTTCATCGATTTCATAAAATCAAGTGGAGAGAGAAAATCAGAGGAGAGAGAATTCATGAGGTACAATTCGAATTGATCAGGTGACACAATCCAATATTACGATGGGTCCAATATCTCGATTGGTGAAATCAATGTGATCAAATCAAGTCATGGCTAGATCGCAAATCATGGAATGATCAAATCTAAAGATTCATGGTCTGATTAGAGTGGGTGCCAGTACGTTGTCTGACAATCATGGATCAAGGTTCTTCATTAGAATCAGATCAGACTTATTAAAAGAAATTTCTTCATTCACTAACCTTTTTTTAGAGAGAGAATCAATCAAGAGAGAGAATATTTTAGAGAGAGAAAATTCTAGAGAGAGAAAATTCTAGAGAGAGAAAATTCTAGAGAGAGAAAATCCATCTTGAATTCTTCAGACAATATGATTCAACAAATTCTGATTGATCATATCAAATCATGTTAAAATTATCATGTGGATAATTAAATAAGATCATGAGAAATAAAATCTAAAAATACTTGATCTGATCAAAGTGGATGTCGGTGTACCGTCCGACGATCACGGATCAAAAATCCATCACGAGGATCATTTAAATTCATCATCATTCTTCTCAAAATTCTAGAAATCTTAGGAGAGATAATCTAGAGAGAGAATTCTAGAGAGAGAAAGTAGAGAGAGAAAATCCAATTCTAGAGAGAGAAAAATACTAATTCAAGCTGAAGAGAGAGAGGGAAGAGAGAGAAACTCTCTTTCTCATATTTTATTATTTATCTCATTATTTATTAATTAATTTTATTTTTCTCTTTCTTCTTTTCTTTCTTTCTCTCTTTTTTTTTTTCTTCATGGAAGAGAGAGAAGAGAAAATCCTATTTATTATTATTATATTATTATTATTTTATTTTTCTTCTTTTTTTTTTCCTTTTTTTCCTTTTCTTTTTCTTTTCTTTTTTTTCTTCTTTTTCTTTTTCTTTTCCTTCTTCTTCTTCTTCTTTTCTTTTTTTTTTTTTCCTGGTTCTTCCTACGCCGGAACAGAGGACCGGCGTGGCCCATGCTTTGCTGGGCCGTTCAGGCCACGGCCACCGCGGCGGAGGCCGGCGGCCGACGGGGGGCCACTCCCCCGGTCACGGAGGAGCGGGGAAGGGTTCTTATAGAGCTCATCCTAGGGTCTTTCAATGGCCCTAGGACTCCGATTCTTGATCGGAGAAGAGGAAGACTCCGATCGGGAGTCTTCCTGCTCTGTTTTCCTTTTTTTTTTTTTTTGTTTAATGGGCTTTAGTGGGCTTGGTTTGGGCTATAACACATAGCAATCGGGCAAATCTTTGTCCGTTATTACAATAGATTTAGACGTACACAACCACGAAATAAACAACGGAAAAAGGGAATGGGCTTCAAGTTCCCCGCCCGGTGGGTCAGAACCACTTGACAGATTTAACTGTCCGATTTTGACATCTGGGATTAGATGACGATGATGATGATGATGATGATGATGATGATCGCAGATTTCACATGTATAAAGTAACGGAATTCACTCATGGTGGGCCCGTTGATGGATTAGAAGTGAAAATATGAGTATTGCTTTAATATTTATATATACTCCTATTTACATAACGATCTATCTATTTCTAATACATCATACTGGGGGAAGGACGCATGGCAACTGGCAAGTGGCAAGAAACAGTGGAGTGCACGTTACCTCTGGATCTGGCTAAGACCTCTACTGCCCATCACCAGCGAGTCCAGCTTCAGATCTTCTACGGCTTCGCACAGCTTCTCCCTCGCATCTCCCCAGTACAACTTCGCCACGATCGTTGCCTGAATTTTTTTCCCCCCAGATTTAAGGGGGAAAGAGAAAAAAAGTCACCAGTCATTTTTAAAAATTGAACTATAAGATGGGGAAGAGGGCAATTAAGGGGAGGGGGGGGGGGGGAAGAATGGAGCACCTCCTTCTGTCTGGAAGCAGTGTCGAGCATGTCGAGGACCTCGATGTCGACTTCCAGATCGTAGTGCTTCATCACCTCCGGCTGCCTGAACTCCGTCAGAGGAATCAGAGCTAAATAAAACATGAGCTAATTAGTTAGGAATGGCGAGAGGTGTGGATAAAAGAAATCGGTTGGGAGTCCCTGCAGGGGTGGAGGGGAGATCTTACAGGAACCGGATTTGGCCCAGAGGCCGTGCTTGGACTCGTCTTTCTTGGGGTACATGACGTGGAGGACGATGAGCATGTCGCCCTTGTCGAGGAGGTTATTGATGGCCCATTCCAGCGCCCTCTTGCTGCTCTTGGAGAAGTCCAGAGCCACCCCGATCTTCCTGTCTCCTCCCATATTCTCTCCTTTCTCTTGGTGCTTACTGGCTAGGGATTGAGTGCAGAGCCACAAAAATGGCGAGTCGGCAACGAAGAAATGACAAGGAAAAGGTAAGGCTTCTCCAGGAAGCAAGCCTCTCTTCTTTCCCACCGTTAACTAATTGCTTGACGACACGGAGCAAAAAAAAAGGGAAACGCGAGTGGCATCCACGCTGCCGTGTACGTTTAAGTTCCAAATGACCGTAATGCCCTTGAACTGGTGGAGTTGTCCGAAACGATAGGCCGGCGGATTCCTTGATCGATAAAGAGGACCGGCGACCATCCCTCTTGTTCACCGGATGATGTAGACAAAGGCGGTCTTGCACCGGGTCACGGCGGGGAGAAGAAAATTTTAGGTTTGATTTTGTGAGATAGGATCGTAACCTTGACCGGATGGTTTGATATATTGGCCATGTAGGCGAGGTTGGTGAGACGAGCGGAAAGGATGTATGAAGGAACACCGGTCCAGGCGAAGCTTCGGCAGGGGTTGGAGCCGTCGGGAAAATTGGAGAGGAGGCGTTCGACGAAAAGACACAGAGCGAGCAGTCCAAACCAAAACGGGTAGACGGGTATGGCTGCTGATGCCGGAACCCTTCAGGGTGTTTATAATAAAGCATGGCACCAAGACCTTCTCTATCCAGATAGAGATGGCGGGCCATGCTTGGGATTTTTTTTTTTTTTTTGGTTTAATAATCTGTTGGGACTTTTGTGGACGTCGAAGGAGGATACTTCCTCCTAGCTCCCTTGTGATGCCCATGTCCATTCCAACGTGTGCTGATTAAATTATCATAGAATACGACTGGTTTGATCGACTCAGCAGCCAACGCCGCATCGCCATTAATTATTTGAAAGTATGATTACATGCCCGGCCACGAAATGCATCATATGTTATAGGTGTACAACAGCAGAAAACTGACGGAGAAAAACGTTGAAATGGTTGATAAAAGTTGACAATTGTAAAATATTATTTTAAAACAAACAAAAATATGAATATATACAAGAATTTAAATTATTAGATTTTCTGAAAAAAAAATAGTTAGGTTCTCAAAAAATTGAGCGACTTCGTGTAACTATCAATTTAATATACAAAAACAATTTTTGATATTTCCTATTTGTATTTTTATATGAATTTAATCGCAAAAATATGATATGTCACGAAAAGAGGTGATTATGTTCAACCACGAGAACTGACTTGCATGCTTTACAGAATTCCAATATTTCTGCACTTGCTTTTGGAGTTTGTACTTTCGATTTATTGAGGATATTTTTTTGTGAAATCTGATACATATTATCATTTCTTTATCTATTAATCAAAGTCATTATTAGTATTTGTTTTGATGTTATAACTATGGTATGGAAGGGTTCCAACTTTCCACAAAGATCAACCACCATATTTAATTTCTTGCAAATCATCGATCAAGTAGGCAACTACAAAAATATTAGGTGGATCGATTGTTCAGCGCAATGCACATACACATCCGATCAAGTCATTTTTTAATGGTGTTAAGAATAACCATCCTATTAATCAATTTATATCATTATACTTACCTCTGATATTCAAACGATATATATATCTAATAAAGTTCATGTAGGCAAGAACACCAAACTGGTGGAAGTTTTGAACTTCATAGTTGCTAAGAAATGATGTTAATAGGTTTCCGATCAAACAAAGGATTTATATGATTTTTTTTTTGATGGAATATCTCCATAATTATGTTCAAGCAATATATATTTGATCTACAAGGTTGTAGGGCGAGTCTATTTGCATGCTAATTAATGAGAAGTGCCAGAACTTGACAAAAGAATTTGAGTTATTAGTCTAATTTCTTTTGCCGATTGTTTCTCTTTTCTTTCTCTCTCTAAACCAAGCTTCGAGAAAGGTGGTGAAGCTACATACATATTAAATTTGACATTAAATCCTTTGCTAAATTAACTTTATTTGGTCCTCAAAAATGATCCCGCATGATCAAAACCTACCTATCTAACTCAAACACCTTTAAACAAGACCCATCAAATCATGACTTGATTTGAAAACTAATATATTTACTTTTTGAGCTAGATGGTATGACTTAATACAAAATTTTACATTGCAAGATTCAAAAGTAAACATGGTGGATGATTCTTAGTTATCATTTGAAAATCTGATTATGCGTCAAAAAACAAATCCATGATGGAATAATTTTATACCGCATTCTTGACCCCAAAAAAAGAAAAACAACAGTTGCTCTTTCTATCTAATTATTTATGAGAAACAAATCTTACAATCACGTCTGGCCGGTTTTTCCTCCTGAACTTCTTGTTTTTAACATTCTACGGGAATCCTTTGGCCTAGCCCTTTTACATCCACTCTTTTTTAAAACAAAAAATATTCACTTTTCCACAAGAAGTATATGTATTTGGAGTCTTGTCCACATATACTAAATAAAATGGCAAAAAAAACACACCGGGCAATGCGCACATTGGCTTAGAATCTTAGATTCAAAAACAAAACATGATATTTACCCGCAAAAACCAAATAGCAGATATATTTTTCCACAAGAAGTATATGTATTTGCAGCCTTGTCCGCATAGGATAAAATGGCAAGAAAACACACCAGGCAATGCGCACATTGGCTTAAAATCTTAGATTCAAAACAAAACATGATATTTACCCATGTACGGGGATATTTTGATATCTTGGATTTATATCCGAAACGTAGATTCTGAAGTGACTGAGCCATATGTATGCTGGAAAGAGTCATCCACAGCATGTTCATGCTGAGATGGATTTTAGTCATGCTGAGGTGAGTTATATGAGGCTGAGATGAGCTATATCCAAACTGAGGTGTTTCTATACTTAGCTATCTTCATACTGAGCTAAGACTCCACTTGAGGTGACACTATGCAGAAGAGGCCAAAATAGTAAATACCCCAACTTGGAGAGCATATAAAGGCTAAACTCTCTTATACTCTCAGCTTTTGATGGACAGCCTATGCAATTAATAGATAGGACCCTCATATACTATGAGTGACATCACTCATCCAATTTTAAGAAAATCAGTAGATCAAACACCGATTTTCAAGGATATTCAAATCCTTCACTCAATATATTGCCAATAACGGCCTCTTCACTTTATGGGAGTGAATGAGGGCTATAATACAGTAATGGCATGATTAATGGCTCGAGATTTTCAGAGTTGCCCATTTTCTCAGCCCTCTTCTTTAAATAACAAAAGCTCGGAGGATCCAGATAAGCGATCCTCTCAAAGAACCCATTGCTGCTTCCTTTATTTTCTGAAATCTAACTTAAGCATCGGAGGATCCTTATCAGAGTGAAAATCTTTGATTTGGATTTGTTTACAGGTCACTCTAGCACTACCGCGTAAGATCTGGTCGTCCATCTTCGGACCTCAACGAAAACAAATAGCAATAGATAGAGGTGGGACCTACTTTTCGCAATATGCCCCAAAGAAAACCACCACTAAGCAATCGGGGCGATCTACCGCCTCTCGAACTACCATCGGAGTCGGAGAAAACTATGCATTGGTATCACAACAATCAGCCCTCTACATGAAGGAGGGCTCAGGCCCATTTTTTAGAAAGCCAAGTGAGTATGCGATGGCGCCATGCAAGATTTCTTCACGACGTTCCAATAACATCTTTTTTGAAAATGAGGGAGCCTATGTCGGTTGCAAGACCCCCACATCGCCATCACCATGAGCACCGCCAGCTCCATCGATCGTGGAGATAAGCGCGGATCAGCTCAATGCGCCAGTTCAGCGAGTATACACCTAGATTGCTGCGATCCAAACGATATGGTGGGAACAACGACGTGCAGTGGGAGACGCATTTTGCTACTGCGCCCATGTCAACCCCGACTTCTATGGTGCAATACTCGCCACCTACTTGCAACAAAGGTGGAGAAATAAATAAAATGAGGAAGAAGATATGAAAATTCTTCGATCCTCGAATTATTTTTATTTATATTTTTAAAATTTTTGAGCAGGTTTAAACAGGGAAGAAAATCACGACACTCAAATAACAAAAATGAGATCATGAAAATTTTTTGATTTTCGAATCAAAAAATTAAATTTTAGGAGGGCTCCAAATAAGAAAGTATATCGCAATATCCAGAGTTATGGATTGGAAGAAAAAAAGGGAAAAAAGGGAGAAGAGAGGGGTGGTCGACTTGGTGCGCGCAGCCTCTCCCGGTGCCAAGGCCGGCACCAGCAGCCTTGTGGCTCCTCTCCCGTGCACCCGCGCCATCCACTGCGACCGCCCTCACCGGTGTTGGGCTCACCCACGGACGGATCCGAGCTTATCCTGCTCGGTACCTCTGCTGGCTACAACTACCCCCGTCCACCTCGTCCATGGCTTCAATGTTCAGACCGGCTAGATCTAGATCTCGATCAACCGAGATCCCTACCCCATCTACCGTCCGGCCATGAAAGGACCTCTGTTTCCTTGCCTCCTTCAGGAATTTCTTCTTATTCACCTGGGTGATGCCGAAGAAAAGAGGAAGAGGACTCGAAGCCCTTCCGATGGAGCCTGACACCTCTCCTATGCCTGTACCCGTCGAATCGGTGCCCCCAAATTATCGAATTAGGGGCCACGAAGCCCCCCATGCCATTGCGCATGTTGCTGGCAAGACTGGCGGTCCTAGTTCCTCCCGACACCCCTGTGCTCCAAGCACACGGGCACTCCCATCAGCACTGGAGCCAAGATTTGAGGCTCCGAGGCTTTTTCGAGCTTCCTCATGCATCTTCACATGCGGTCGAGGTCATCGAATCCTCAGCCATAAGGTCTTCTCCATGTGCACCTCCCCTGTCTCCTAGATTCGGAACCTAGGTTCACTCCACTTTGGTTTGATGCCCCCGACGTTGATGAGCCTTGTCGGATCCGTGGGTCTGAGGTTCCTCGTATGCATCCTTGCATCCGTCGATGCCAAGATTGCCCACGAGTGAGCCTCTCCGAGGCAGGCCTGGCTGAAATGGGCGCATCCGAAGTAGAAGGCCAACAACTCCCCATGCTTTCTCCGCACGTCCTCGGTGTCGAAGCTGTTAGCAGGCGGATCTAGCCATCCGAGCTCCCCGAATGACACCCCTGTGCCTCCAAGCACACGGGCACTCCCGTCGGCACTAGAGCCAAGATTTGAGGCTTCGAGGCTTTTTCGAGCTTCCTCATGCATCTTCACATGCGGTCGAGGTCATCGAATCCACGGCCATAAGGTCTTCTCCACGTGCACCTCCCCTGTCTCCTAGATTCGGAACATAGGGTCACTCCACTCTGGTTTGATGCCCCCGACGGTGATGAGCCTTGTCGGATCCGTGGGTCTGAGGTTCCTTGTATGCATCCTTGCGTTTGTCGATGCCAATATTGCCCGCGAGTGAGCCTCTCCGAGGTAGGCCTGGCTGAAATGGGCGCATTCCGAAGTAGAAGGCCAACAACTCCCCATGCTTTCTCCGCACATCCTCGGTGTCGAAGCTGTTAGCAGGCGGATCTAGCCATCCGAGCTCCCCGAATGCACATCCTAGCTCGTAGTGCCAGTCCTCCTAGGTCCGACAGAGGTCACCAACGTACGTGATTTTGCATGTGCATGGGAACCCTGTGAAGAAGAGGATCTACTCCGACTACAGCTTCCTTCCGCTTCCAATAGTACCAGAACCACTCACGATGGCTCGGATCTGGTGGGCTCGGCCTCGACAAAGGATGAACGCGTGCACAGAAACTCTGGACGTGTTCCAAAAGGCTCGGCCAAGAAGTCCTGGTGCTCATTATCCATCTTCTTCACCGATCCTTTCACGGGGAGATGCATCTACTTCGGCTAGGCCGGCATTTAGGCTGGCAGCACCCATTGGGAATTTTACTATCTCGGACACGACACCCAGCCTGATGGCCAGACTCCAAGCAACAAGATCCAAGGTGAAGTCAAGGCTAATCCAAGGTAAAAATCGACCATCCAAGGTGAAGTCAAGGCAAATCCGAGGTATAACCTGTAGATTCGAGCTAAAAATCTGCAAATCCAAGGTGAAGTCAAATCCGAGTGGAAGGAGATCCAAATGGACCTTCGGAGGGTTAATTTATAAGACCCTCGATCTACAATCAATGATAATACCTCGATGACTTAGTGGCAAGGCTAACTTACAAGACCCCTACATAGCCCAAGTTGTGTGAGAAGTGGAAGAAGACCTAAAAGGACTTTCGAAGGGCTAATTGAAAGGACCCTCAGTCTACAATCGTAAGTAGAGCAAAAATGCCGAGCAGGACAAAAATATCGCTCACAAGATAAGCAGAGCAAAAATGCCGCTCGTATGAAAAGCAGAGCAAAAATGCCGCTCGTATGAAAGGCAGAGCAAAAATGCCACTCTTATAAAGAGTAGAGCAAAAATGTCGCTCGTGTGAAGAGCGGAGCAAAAATACTACTCACAAGATGAGTAGAGCAAAAATGCCGCTCGTATAAAGAGCAGAGCAAAAATGCTGCTCATATGAAGAGCGGAACAAAAATGCCGCTCGTGTGAAGAGCAGAGCAAAAATACCATTCATATGAAGAGCAAAGCAAAAATGCTGAGCAGAGCAAAAATATTTTAATAGAATGCATGGATGGATGTCCCTAGGCCTGAGGCATCATATCAGCAGTATTCCTTTTGTCTGATTCTCAAACCAGGAGTAGGAAGATAATGTTACTGGAGTATTTGATACCTCGGATTTATATCTGGGACGTAGATTCCGAAGTGGCTGAGCCATATGTATGCCGTGAAGAGGCATCCACAGCATATTCATGCTGAGATGAGCTATATTCATGCTGAGCTGAGCTATATGAGGCTGAGATGAGCTATATCCAAGCTGAGGTGTTTCTATACTTAGCCATCTTCATGCTGAGCTGAGACTTCACTTGAGTGATATCATGCAGAAAAGGTCAAAAAATAATAAGTATCCCTATGTGGGGAGTATATGAAGACTAAAATCTCCTATACTCTTAGCTCCTGATTGATAGTTCATACAATTAATAGATAGAACCCTCATGCACCATGAAGTGATACTACTCATTCAATCTAAGAAGACCAACAGGTCAAATACGATCTTCAAAGATATTCAAATTTCTCACTCAATATATTGCTAGTAACAGCCTCCTCATTTTACAGAAGCGAATGAAGACTATAATACCGTAATAACATGATTAATGGTTCAAGATTTTCGGAGTTGCCCATTTCTCAACCTTCTTCTTCAAATAACAAAAATTTCAAAGATCCAGATAAGCGATTCAAAATCCGTTGCTATTTTTTTTATTTTTTAAAATTTAATTTGAACATCGAAAATTTTTATTGAAATAAAATTTTTTAATTTAAATTTATTTTATAAATCACTTCAATACCATCATATAAGATCCAATTGTTCATTCTTCGATCCCAATAAAATAAGCAGCAACAGCCGCAAAAATCAAAAATCAAATAGCAGATGTATTTTATCTGCATGTAATAGCCATCTAATTTTCTTCCACCTGAATAAATAATAATATTCATGTACAACCCGCATGTCGCTTGGTACTTAGAGGCACCACTGACCAGCCGGCGGGCTTGGGCCACACCGCCTCCCGTGTGTCGGCCATTATCAGTCGCGTTATCGTACGGCTAATTATTTCTTTTTACCGTGGTTCCTCTCGCTCAGCCTGGGTCGTTCTCTCCGAAACGAGAAGCTTGACGCCCGATAGGTGCGGAGGGGAGAAAGGAGATGCCTTGAAGCGGATTCTGGAACCTCCGCTGACACCCGTACCTGCAGTCGATTCGATTTCTCGGGCGCGTTTCCGCAGACACCTTTCAGGCAAGAAAGAGAGAAAAAAGGCACTCCCTTACCCCTTTCTGTTTGCGCTTTTATTGCTTTCCTTTCTTTGTTATCCGCTGTTCTTTTGTCTTCCTCCTCCACGAGCCGTGCGATCCCTCTCCTCTTTGCCATCTTTTCCAACAACGCATACTCACGATCCATGATCAATTGCAGATAGTTTGCAAATAAACACCCTCGACTTGTCGAGGTACTATCAATGGAGATCTTTTTCCTTTTTCCCCCTGCTCTTGAAAAAGATTCCCATCTCCCTCGACAAATACGATGCTGAGCATTTGTTTAAAAAACGCATCTGGAATGATTTCCTGTATTGATTTCGATAACACGTTCTTTTACCAAGATTATTTCATTGATTTCATGAGGCCTTGGAATTGACTCAGGGAAGAGAAGCTCTGCAGGAAATGGCAGAATTTTCGCGATTGAGGAGGAGGAGGAGGTCTGGCCATTCAGCAAACTATATAATGTCGTGCAATTATTGATTTGGAACTGATTCTTTGTTTATGTGGCGTCTATGCCTCATTGCTGACAAATTGTTGAAGATGATCAAAGGAGGAGGCCAAGGAGACCTCTTCTCTTCCAAAGATCTAGTTCCTCTCAACCGTCGTTCTCACTCTGTGGATGTGAGTTTCCTTTGGTGACCTACTTTGCTTCTCATTACCTGTTAGCTAAATTCCCCGTTCTGATGATCGTGGGCTTCTAGGTTCCTCATGTTCGGCAGCTATTCAATTGGGATTGTGGCCTTGCCTGTGTTTTAATGGTTTTAAAGACTCTGGGAATCGACCATTACAACATTCATGATCTCGAGAAGCTTTGCTGTACGACAAGGTGAGCTTTGTATGCCCAATCCTTCGAGATAAAAAGAAGATGCCTAATGTATTTTGCTTCAAAATGATATTCCAGCTAGTTTGTTGATTCTATTATTAACTGCTGGCCTTAAGAAACCTAAAAGAATGAACATGAAATTGTGGATTCTTATGGAATACGCATTCTTTTCTATGCTGCTGGTATGACGGCTTGACAGAATTTCAATACTCAGCTGCTTCTGTTACTTAGAATCTTTTCTCGTCCATGTTCCCATTTATAAGAGGCAATGATTTAAATACCAGAATATAGGACATACATGGACCTTTAGGGTACACATGATAGGGGGATGGTATCGGGTCGAAATGCCTCGATTAAAAATATTACAGAAAAAATATGCACCAAGCAATAATGTGTCTGATATGCCATGATAGGCAGGATATGGGATGGTTCGGGCTTGGTTCAGTAAAACCGAGACATACAACTGTACAGGGATCCGCTATATCAATCTCTGGCTTGTAGACTGGACTCCTAAATCCTTGATAAAATGACATTTGCTAAAGGAACTCCTATTAAGAGCTAGTGGTAGCAATAACAGTGTCATTTTCAGTGACAATTTAACAAGACTATTTCTCAAGCAGTGGGAAAGATCATGCATTAGTTTAGAGAGTGAGTCCATGACTTCTGAAAAAGAAGCATACATTAGAAATTTCCAGTTTGACATCTTTAAAATTCCAAAGCTTTCCAATTCTCATCTAGGCACCCAATACACAAACATGTGATGCTCTATTTCCAAATCAATGCAGTCATTGCTTGTGGCTAAATTTTTTCAAAGGTTATAGTTCATTTAAGAACACCAAATATGCAGGTTTTCTGTTTAGGTGCTTATCCTGTCCTTCAGTAATTCCTATCAGAAAAATGTATGTTGATTTAGCTAGACATGCATTAGTATCATGTTATCCATTTATGCATTTCTAAATGAGTGTCGTTCTTTAGTTCATTCATGCCTTTGCTCCTCTTTTGCAGTATTTGGACTGTTGATCTGGCATACTTGCTACATGAGTTTTCAGTTAGTTTTTCTTTCTTCACTGTCACTCTAGGAGTAAATCCAGAATTTTCAGCAGAATCCTTCTACAGGGTAAGTTCTTAGTCATTTTATTATGAACAGATTTATATTCCTTGTGCTTATTTGACCTTCTCATTATTATTTCTAAGGAAATGATGCACGATCCTTTTTTCTCTTTTTTTTTTTTTTTTCTTTTTAGTCAGGCTTGCTCGACTATTTTCATCTGTTCAATAACATTTCTATATATCTTGATTCTTGTCCCCCTTTTGAATATGTTGTTCTTTTTGTCTACCGGACCTTTGTTTTTTTCCTTCATGTTGCTGACATCTTCATCATATTTGGTGCTTGTGTTTTTTCTCCAATTGTTGTAGGGAAGAAATTTTCCTTTCCCCCTTCTTTTTTTTTTTGGGTGGGTTTGGGAGGTGATTTTTTCTCTGAGGTTGGGTTTCTTCTTCCCTCATCATCTGGTATTAGTTTTGATCCTGTTACCTGTTAGGAGTGATTTTATGAAAATATGTCCCCTCCACTTATCTATCCAGGGCAGTATTCAGTGGTGTAATTTGGACCCATTCCTACTGGAAGGGCCATAATTTGAACATAGAAGCTTCAATGTAATTATGCATTTGATTTTGAAGTCAACTTCTTGAAGTTCACAAGGGCCTTTCAGTTAGATTGATGGCACTGCTTGATGACAAAACTGGGAATTCTGGTTGTTCCTCCGATCTAGACTTTGCTTTGTGTTAATATAGTTATTTGCTTGAAAAAAGACATCATGCGAGGTCATATAATTTACTAAAATGATCTGCCCCCTCGTGACTGAAAACTTTCACCTTAAACTCAAGAATGCCATTGACACTGCAACTACTGAACACATTTCTTGAAATCATATGGGTAACTTAAAGGATAAATATATGTTTAACGTGGTGGTTGACAACATTGTCCAAGTACATCAACAGGACACTTTTAACTGCAGATGTTGCAGAGTATCATATCTTCAATGTATTCCATAATGTTGTGTGGGTATTGACTCTGATGATGATAATTTGAAGTTAGAATGCTCAAACTCTTGCAGACATTGATAGAGTGCAGATTGTGGTTTGAATGAGTGCTTTGACAACCTTTGCTTTATCTTCTTCATCTCACATTAAGTCAAAATATACTCTATATATGTCCTGTGTTTTTTGTTTAATTATGCACTTTTTTAATTTTTGGCACAATCAGATTTAATCTTTTTTTACTTCTTGGGATGTTTGATTATGAAAGAACATATGGACCCTTTGAGATCATTGGATTTTTAAAGCATTTAGTCATGAGCGCTATGAAAACAATTGTCCATATTCTATATTTTACTCTAAATTTTCCAAGCAATTGAGAATCTGAGATAACCAGTGCCATGATTGAATTTTGTAATATGATACATTGTTTTCCGTTTTTTTTTTTTTTTTTTTTTGTTGTTGGGGGTGGGGGGACAGGCAGTGGTGTTGAGGGAAGGAAGATCCACCTTGTGGAATGATGCATATCTAACTAATTGGGAAAACAACTCCCAAGTTTCGTCCATGGAACCTCCATTCGGAGGAACCCAGTTGCGGCTGCTGGGCTGCTGTCTGGTTCATCATGACACATATAAGTTTATTGTCTTACTTACATATTGAGTGCCTCATATTACTTGCCTCAAAAAATAAGGATATCATGATTTTTTTTTGTTGCAAACTTCGGATATTTGACTTCTCTCAAAGCTTATCTCGCATCATTTGAATATTCTTTTCTTTTTTGCATTGCTATGCATGTCTATTATATTTTGACAATACATACAAAAATCTTCTGATCTATCAGCAACATATAAAACTTTGGAACATGTGCAGGAGCAACTGCAAGATGATGTAGGAAGAGTGGATGGACTATTTAAAAAAGCACTTGAAGCTGGAATTAGCGTACAAGTATATGTTCTTCACATTACTACTTGCTGCCTTGTTTCAATGATGGGTCTATTTTCAAGGCTGAAAAAGTTGTCAGATGAAAAGTTGTTGGTTAACCAGTTATTAGTCTCTTGTATTAGTTTAACAAATATATAGTGTTTCACAGTGCAGATCCATCAGTGGAAAAGATATCTCTGTCCTAATATTATCTGGCCAGTGCATTGCTGTTGCTTTAGTTGACAAGATGAAGCTACGGTAAGGAATTTTTTGTAATGCTTCTTCCTATAATATAGTCAATAACAGAAAAGGTTCTCTTTTTTAGAAATCAAAATGCCTAGCTTAGTACCATGTTGTAGATTATCAAATTTGCATTGCAGATATCTTTGCTTTTCTTTTCCCAGGCCCTAGCATTACTTTTCCCTGGGCATCCTCCCTTCTCTCTACCCCCAAACACAAAAGCAGAGAGAGAGAGAGAGAGAGAGAGAGAGAGAGAGAGATGGTTGTTGGTGGTGGTTCATGGGGGTTTCCGGGTATCTTTACTTTTTGTGGACTTTACCTGCAAGAATCTAGTTAGTAAACATGAATGGCCGGCATTATTGCATTGAGCAGAATGCATTAATCTATAAATGTCATTTTTGTTTCTTTTACAAATATGCTTGATAATGCTAATATTGGTAGTGCAGTCGGACTTGGCTGAAAGATGTACATGTGCCAGAATGGTATGGTCGAAGCTCCGATTATATGGGTGAGAAGATTTTCTCCTGTTTGTATATATTTCTATGGTGCTCACCTTCATTTATAATTGGATACTGATTTTTATTTTGTGCTTTCAGTTTCTGACAAGTCCTATGCTGTGATATTTTTGAATTGTGAAACATTGTTACTTTTATTTTTCACATTGTTTCGATGAGTCCTTGGGATTATTATTGTATTGGGGAGGTTATCTTATGGCTATTTTAGCACAGCGAATTTTTTGAAAACTTTAGTTAACAAGCCCTGCATGTGTAAGGATTTCTTTGCATATTGGAAATCCAAGAAGTAATATTTCTGTGGTTTGTTTTGAAAACTTTGAGTGAGGTACAACGTAATAGTGTGAAAAGCCATGAATCAAAAAAGTAGCAGAAATGATGGAAGAGGGTTCCTTTGAAGGTGAAAATGAAAATCACTGTGCAAGGCCTGTTGAATGAAGCAGCCATTATTGTAAGGAGAGGGTGTTTGTTATCTTTCCATTTTGTTAAATTCATGAAGTCCGTTGGCTAATTCTAATATTTGTCATTATGGATATCACCCTTTTTATCACCTGCTGATTTTAGCTGGTAAGAACAAACTGTTGATGTCAGAATTATGGTTAAGTGCCTTCAATCAGCCATAAATTGATTTAATTCCATAATGAAGCCACATAGAGATGCCATCTCTATAGCCTCTTAACCTTGTTGAACTCCACCTCAGAAGTGAGATTTGGCTTTATGGAAGGTTTCAATAGGTTGAGAGCCATCACCACGACACTTTCCATGGAATAGGTTTTAGCACCTGTTAATAATTCTATGCATGAGTAGCAAACTATCTGTCCTTAAATAACTCAATCCCATCACTTTCCTTGCTTGATCGCCTCAGTTTTAAGATTCCACACCAGTTGCTCTTGTCACCTAGAAAATAAACAGGTCTTTCCTTGTTTGGTCTTGCCACTCGAACAGTATTGAACTGAACCATCTTTTCTTTGTGTGGATGATTTAATATTTAATCAAATTGACCTATGCTCCCTTTATGTATTACTGTGTTGTAGAAATTGTAAGCTCCCTTTTTTCTTCAATTATTTCATGCAAATTGATTTCTTTTCTTATATATGGATCATCTACTAGTTGATCTAATTGAATTTGATGGTTTTGTCAGGGCACTATGTTGTAATATGTGGCTATGATGCAGATTCTGATGAATTTGAAATAAGAGATCCTGCCAGTTCTAGGTATTCTAATATAAATTCCTTTATTTGAACTAAAGTAGGGGAAGTTTCACATTTATATGATTTGCTTTTTCTTAACCATAATATAGTATGTAAATAATGCTATAGCACCTCTATGCTACTTAGGCATAACGTTTTTGCCTGTCGCTGTTAAATACTAAAGCTTTTAATAATGTGGCTGGTATGCATGCTGCTTTAATGCTTGCTGCTCTTTGAAAGCATTGCTAATAATTCATCGCTAGTCATTATCTAAATTCAATCTTTATGCATTTCTGTCCCTCTCAGTCTTTAATATATGCATCTAGACATATATCATTATCTATGTTCGTAATGAGTAACTATCATGAATGGAAGTTGTGAAAAGGTATAGAAAATCTTGCAATGACACCCAAGGTCTCCCTTAATAGAAATGGTTGGTAAAGATTCATACAGCTGATGCCAAATAGTTGGGACAAGGCTTGGTAGTGATGGTAATGATTGTGTTAAAATTGGATATCTACACTGTAGTAAATGCATCTCTTTCGAATTTTTGAAGTGTACTTTGGGGTTATCTATGGCATTTAGGCCCATACGATTTGATTTATAATTACTGAAAAGAGAGTTAAGTATCTTGTTTTTGTACCTGAAGTTAAGGTTTATCACTTCCGGACATAACAACATTAGAATCACTTTGCAAGGAGTTGTGGAGGGAAGATGAAATTACCACTATTCTTTTCTTCTTCTTTTTAAATTTTTCAGCCTCTTTTCATTAGTCAGGGTAGCGCTGCTTATCCTTATGGCATAGTAGCTGGGCAACTTGATATCTGCTCTTTGATTTGTCAATGGATCTGTTCTCTTTCTGTGACATGAGAAAACTATAGTCTGTTTGGGATAATGTCCACAAACTAAAGGCCTTGCAGAGAAGTTTTAAATGATGGAGTTTTATTATTAGTTTCTCTGAAGTTTGGGAGGTATGTGCAAATTGATTTTGAATTCTTCCCCACTAATCTACCAAGATATGGAGACTCTTCATAGGTTGAACTTCTGTGTGAGTGCTAGCAACTTGAGAGCCTAGTGTACAGAATGCTTCAGTTAATTATATTTAGAGGAACAACTCCACTTGTTGCTTTTGTAATGGAATGAGGTAGTTCTTGTTTGTAGCAATAGCCATACATTTAGAGAAAGGTCAGATCCATACTGTTCTATCTTATGTTGTCTTTGTATATTTTGTTCCATAACCCTCATCTAAAGACCTGGATGACAAAATCTGATAACAATCCTCTTCAGACATGTTACAATTTGCTTGCCTCTTGCCTAGCCTGCTCCATTCTTCCAAGTTTCCTTTATATTGTCTTCTCAGACCTTTCATCCAGATATATATTTTTCTTTGTTGTGTCTCTGGAATCTTTTAACTTTTATACATTAGAATCCTTTGTCCCTCTTGCAGTTGTATATTACACAAGTGTGGGCTTGCTCTATTTTTATGTCTATTTTTGTGTTCCAGGCAGGAAATGATTCATCCACTTTTCAATTGGCTGTTGTAATTCTGCAGGAAGTATGAGAGAGTTTCTATGCAGTGCCTTGATGAAGCACGCAAGTCCTTTGGCACGGATGAGGATATTCTTCTGGTAATAACCACCTTCTAAGTACTTAGAATCAGATATGTCAGATTTGTTTCAATTTATCTTTGCGATGTTCTATGATCTGATCTATAAGTAAGCTGGTTCATTTCACATGTTGACTTGCTAGTTATGGTAGGTTGTTTAGTTATTAGGAACTTTGTGATTGCATGCATAAATATTTGCACCCATGATTTCCTAGTTGGTGATTGTATATAGATGAGTCATCATGACCATTTGTTTGATTAATGCAGAATTGATATTTATCACACTTAAATTTCCCTGCCTGCTACAGTATTTCTCAGGTGACTGTAACCATGCCATGAAACCTTATCCCTTGTATGCACGATGAGACTGACTACGAGTTAAATGGCACACGAAAACACATATAGACAACCCTGCACGTATGATAGGCTTGTTGCCAGTTAAATTGATCGTTCAGATAACTAATGATCAAGTTAGAAGTGGTAGGTTGTGTGGTCGTTATTAACTCTGTAATTGACCATATAAAAATACATACAGCTCACGTTTCCTTTGCATTGATGTGTAAAGATCTATCAGCATGACTCGGGGCTTATATAGAAATATTTCCCAATTTTCTCGCTGCAACAGTATATACAAGGATGATAGATAATATTCAGCTAGAAATAACAAGCTATACCCTAGTTTGAGGGATGAAGCTGATTAGGGAGCTTGCTGGCAGACGTGCACTAACCACTATTAGGAGATCCTGCATGTGTTCACTAACCCTCTCCTGAGTTCAAATGATCAGTTATGCAAACAGAATGTGATTTTTTGGGGCTTTTGTTGTCAAATGCAGGTCTCCTTAAATGGGAAAGATGGTAACAAGTTCTCGTCCAAGCTCCTGATATAACCACATTTTATTATTATCATTCTTTGCAGGATCAGTTGGGTTGCTTCCAAGTGTTGTTTCTCATCTTTCACGTATCATTTGTATATGATCTTGTTATTCAATACTTACATTAGTATTTTAAAATGATAGCAAAGCATATATGAAAAGTCCAATGAAAAAAGGGGTTATTATGCAGCTGGAAACTGTTTTTTCTTTTCTCATCCCGTTACAATTGTTGCAAGCTTTTCTCTTTTTCCTCCTTTTCTTTCTGAGCACTTTCTTTTTGAGCAAGCAATTTTTGTAAGCGTTAGAAGAATGAGATATGTTGAAGGGAATAATTTTCATTGTTCATGGTTCACAATGGCGCTTTGAATGAAAATGGGGGGAAGCTGGATTTAGATTGATCCCACGGTATAGAAGGGTTTTTTTTTTTTTTGGGAGGAAAAGAGAGCCGAAGCTATATTAAGTTAAGGGTCATGAGTACTATGGTGGGGGATTTAGTCCCACATTGATTGTGAGTCAGGGGTACTCCGTCTTATATGAGATGGAAGATACTCTCTCTCAAGAGGTGTCTTTTGGGTCAAAGCCATGAGATTCAGCAACCGCAAGCCTATCAGTTATGGTTTAAGGACTGCAAGCCTATAAGCTATAGTATGTATGCGGTCAAAGTGAACAATACCTCTTATTGGGATGAGTCTTCTGTTTATATGAACTCACAGGTACCATATAAAGTGGAGTGTATAATCCAAAATGAATATACAATTGCACTGTATGCCAAACTGCTTTGTACCAAAATGCTATCCCAACCCAACAAACATGTGAAATATAGAACCAGGAACAACTAAAGTTGGTGTGTATTGAAGCCCTTGTGCCATGAAACATGAAAGCTGGCTGAAGAGCAGTACAACCATCAGCATTCTGGACATTGGTTCTTTGTGTAAGGTATAACACGGCAGCAAGTTCTCTGTATAAGGACACCTGTAAGCTGATGATTGAGAGCACCCATGCAGACGTTGAGATGTATGGTCGGCATGATCCTGCCGCAGTTGAAGAGAAAATAGGACCACTGTAAAGTGAATTACAAAACAGCAAATGGTGAAGCACTGAAGTAGGAAGAAGGGCACCATGTAGGAAGAATACCCAGCAAGTGATACACCTGCATGCCCAGCAACAGATACACCAGTATACTGAATAAAACGATCCATTGAAGCAACATACAAGGAGCAGAATAACAGCAAGTCAAAACCAGAATTCGTGAGCAAATGATCCATAATTCTTTGAAGCAAGAGTACCATAAGCAAGCGTATGAGACTAAATTCTTTTGAACCTAGCAACTTAAGGAAAGGCATTGCAACAACCCATGAAGAAGCAATTTTCCAAAGCAGTACATAAAGGAATGGCATGCCTGAAGATATCCGTTAAAGCAAAATATAAACAAATGAGTAAGCAGCACCATGCCAGTCTGTAATTGCTGGGAAAGTAAGATGAAGTATTGAAGAAGGCCAATGCAAACAGTATCATAACATAAGCTGAATGAAGAAAGCTGGGCAGAAACTGAGAGGAAGAAAGGATAGTAACCATATGTACCCGTAAAAGGAGAACCATGATAGAGAGTAGCACGTACAAAAACCTGCATGAAAGATAAGAAACAAATGAAAAAGAAACATCATAAATGGATATAGTTAGTGCCATTTGCATTTGCTTGGAGGAGAGCATTGAGTTCCGTAGGCATAGGACTCAGAGGATCACCATGGTCCCAAGCATGCTTCACAATGCAATTAACCACCGAATTTGCCTCCTTAAATATATGAGAAGCAACAAAATCTTTGAGGAATCCTTGACATTGCAAGATGTCTCATAAATGGGGTGGCCTTCACACTTAGAAGACACTACAAGAAATTTGATTTTTTGTGACGAAATTTTAGCGACGAAATATTTTTCGTCGCAAAAAAGTAGGCTTTTGCAACGAAATTTAAATTTCGTCCCCAAAAATTAGGTATTTGCGACGAAAAAAATTGCGTTGCAAAAAGTTATATCTTTTGCAACGAAATTTTTTTTTGTTGCTAGAAGTTCATTTTTAGCGATGAAATTTTTTTTCGTTGCAAAAAATAGTTTTTTTGACGACGAAATATTTTTTTTCGTAGTTAAAAATTTATTTTTTGCGACAAAAAAAATTTTGTCGCCAAAAAATTATATTTTTTACGATGAAATTGATTTTTCATTGCTAAAAAAAAAAGACTTTTGTGACCAATTTTATTTATATTTAGCGACGAAACTATTACGTCGCTAAATTTTATTTTATTAAAAAATTTTGAATATTTTACGACGAAAATTTAAATTTCGTTGCTAGAATTGATTTTTAGCGACGAAAGTTTTTTCATCGCAAAAAAATTTTTTTTTGGCGACGGAAAAATTTTTCGTTGCTAAATTTTTTTTTGCGACGAAAATAATTACGTCGCCAAAAATTTAATTTTTAGCGACGAAATATTTGTTTCGTTGCGAGAAACTTGATTTCCCGATCATTTGCGACGAAATTAAATTTTCGTTGCCAAAAATTAATCATTTGCGACGAAAATATTTTTGTTGCAAAAAATCAAATTTTTTGGCGACAGAAAATTTATTTTTAGCAACGAATTTATTTCGTCGCTAAATATGTTTTACTTAAAAATAAAACCGAAGGTATTCTGCCCTAATTGAAAAAACTGCTTGATCTTCCTCCCGGCCCGATCTCCGCCGCGGTCATCCAAATCTTCTCCCTCCCCGATCTCCGGCGACAGTCGTCGTTCCCCGGTCGCCGGTCATCTTCCCGGTAAGTCCTCTCCCTCCTCGCCACCATCCTCTCTCTCTCTCCCTCCCCACCGCCGTCGAGCCCTCCCTCCCCGCCACCGTCGCCGCTCGAGCCCGCCCCCCATCGCTGATCGAGCCCACCTCCCAGCTTGCCGGCCATCTCCCTCCCGCCTCGCCACCCTCTCTCCCGCCTCCCTCCAATCCCTCTTCTCTGGCCTCTCCCTCCCTTTCTCAGTCTGTGTTTTCTTTTTTGTTTTCGTAGGGCCGCCGCCGCGTCGCCGTCGGGCCGCCACCGCCGCGTCGCCGCCGGCCGGCACCGCCACGCGATCGCGAGATCGCGAGATCGCGAGGGTTCTGGACGAGTGCCGGCTCTCCCACGCCGTGCACACCCAGAAGCTGAGAGAGCTCTCCGCCCTCCGCTCCTCCGCCCCTCCCGGCCTCTTCTTCCCTTCCTTCGCCCGAGCCCTGACCCCTCTCTTCGACTGCGCTCGCCGCTCCCTCGCCGCCGAGCGCACCGTCCGATTCGTCTCCGCCTTCGCCGCCCTTCCCGACGCCAAGGACGCGGCCGCCTCTGGTGCCTTCCTGGAGGAGTTCCTCCTGTTCCTCCTCGTCGCCTCCGGTGCTGCGAACCAGACCGCCAGGTTCCGGTCGTGCCAGATCATCTCCGAGGTTTTGTGCCCTTCCACGATTCTGGATCTAGGGTTTTGAAGGACCAATAGAATCCTTTCTGTAATTTTTTTTTAAAAAATTCTTGGAAAAAAAACTGCCATCGATCTGTAATTAGTTAAAATTTCCCAGTTAAATGAACTGGTTTTATTATCTAGACATATGTGATTTTTTGATCTGTTATTTTCTCAGATTAAAGGATTTTCAGATCCGCTATTTTTCTAGAAAAGGAAAGAAAATTTTATTTTGCAACTATTTTCACTACGTCATCACAATCCTATAAGATCTTAGGAGTGTAAATGCTGAGTTTTTTTTTTCAATTATTATTATTGTTGTTGTTGTTGTTCAAATATTTTGATCCTTCATAGTTTATCTTCTTATCTTGTGGGATTGGGATTAATTAGGGGAAATACATGACAAAAAATAAAATACTAGTAACCGGCTTGAATCGGGTTCATGTTCTTCCTGGGTGCAAACATATATTTCTGTATTTTCTGTTTGCTGGGAGGAGAAGCATAATATTTGCATTGGCTTATGTTTGTCTTTTATCCCATTATGTTGGTCACTTTGATGATCTCATTTCTGTTTGTTGGTTCTTCTTAATCGCATTGATAAGAGAATGAGATTGAAAATACTGAAAGAGAATGTCATTCTACCTCACACTAAGGTGACAAATCTCTAACAACTACTGGAGGATTAGCTCTTGATGAAATTTCTCATGCAGATATTTTTGGTGGTTGGCTAGGAAAATTCCTTGCTTTAGTTTTGGCATTCCAATTGGATTCACAATGCTATGCTGAGGAAATATTATGAAGCTTGCGGTGTCCTGGTAACAGATAGTCTGTAGAACTTGTTGGTCATCATCCTGTCATTAACTTCGTTAAGGAAATGTGACTTTTTGGTGAACCATATGGTATTATGGATTGCAAACTATACAAACTCAAGGAATTTCAATTTACCTTATAAATGAGCTGGGCTAATCTTTATCTACCTTGTTTTATTTTATTTATATATATTTTTTTTTTGTTCATGTTGCTAGTGTAACTGTAGAAATTAGCTGTTTTTAAACTGTGTTGCATCCTCTGTCTGCAAGCTTGTTATCTTCCTTGCCATATGTGCACGATATACACCTATACTTCTTTTCTATACGGTTTACTACATTTACAGCGCTACCTGATACTAAAGCTTGTCTTTCTTTCAAAGCTCTCTAAATTTATAAGCCTTAGAATTTCCGTTCGAGGATAGCGTGCAAAAACCAATATTTTTTTTTATGAAAAAAATATTAGTGCTTTACATACTATTCTCGAATTGTCCTCGTGGACAGTTTGGGCACGTGAATGAATTTAATATTGCAACACATGTGCTTGTATATCGCAGAGTTTTGTCGGTATTTTCGATCATGTTCTCTGGATACATAGCACAATTTTAATGCTTGTGTATCTGGAGAACTGCGTCGAAATGCTGCCGAAATTTTTTTGGTATACAAGACATGTATTGCAATATTAAATTCTTACGTTCCTGAATGGAATAGGACCATCACCCTATAGGTAGGAGATATAAGGCGTTAGTCAACTATTATTACATAAAATTGATTGTATAGTTTGCATCATAAATATGTAGGTATGGATCGTGGTTGGATGTCTTTGCGTGATAAGTTCTGTCCCGAGTATATTACGGGTGTGACGACTTTTATGAATGTGGCGTCCAATCATACTAGAGAAGATGGGAAAGCTCGTTGTCCATGTCGTCGATGTAGGAATTTATTTTGGTGTACCTTATCGGACATTCAGAATCATTTATACGAACACGGTATAGATGTGACTTACAAGAGATGGACTTGTCATGGTGAAGATTTGCCGACTAGCTCGAACATGTTGTCCAGGAGTCCCATAAATCCATCGTCAGTCGGTGGATCATGCAGTCGTGAAAGACAAACACTTGGTGAAGAAGATAGAAAAATTTTAGAGGATCTTCATCCGAAATTATTTGAAGTAAATGTAGAAGCGAGAGCAGAACATCAGCATTCCATTCCGAGACAAGAAGCTGAAGAGGACATTAATATATCTATAAATGATAGATTCGAGCGTCTATTAAGAGATGCACAAAGTGATGTTTATCCTGGTTGTAAGAAGTACTCTCTGTTGTCCGTCGTAATAAAGTTATTACACATGAAGACACTTGGTAAGTGGTCAAACAACTCGTTTAATTGGTTGCTCAAATTTTTGAAGGACTTACTGCCAGAGGGAGAGTTACTTCCGTCAAGTCATTATGAAGCCAAAAAATTATTGAAAGGACTCGGTTTGGGAGTCGATGACTTGGGCCTACGCTGTGAAAAGATACATGCATGTCTGAATGATTGTGTTCTATTTCGGAAGGATAAACAAGATCTACAAGCATGTCCAATTTGTCATTCAAGCAGATGGAAAGAAAGTCGTGGTAAGGATAAGAAGAAAAAGAAAATACCATGCAAGATTCTACGGTACTTTCCGATTACACCACGATTGCGTCGATTGTTCATGTCGAGGCATACTGCTTGTGACATGCGGTGGCATAAGGAGGTAAATAATATGGACGATGATGTCATGAGACATCCATCAGATGGAGATGCATGGAAACATTTTGATCGTGAACATCCATGGTTTGTAGCTGATTCACAAAATGTCAGGCTAGGGTTGGCAACAGACGGATTTAATCTATATGGTAATCTTAGTACTGCTTATAGTATGTGGCCTGTTATGATATTTCCTTATAATTTACCACCATGGAAGTGCATGAAATCACCTTTTAATCTATTGGCCTTGTTGATCCTGGGTCCCCGTGCCCCTGGAAGAGACATAGACATATTTTTAGAGCCATTGATCGAAGAGTTACAATATTTGTGGGAAGAAGGATGCGAAACATATGATCATGTTATAGGAGGCATCTTTCGTATGCATGCAGCATTGCTTTGGACAGTTAACGATTTTCCTGCATATGGCGATATTTCTGGATGGTGTACAAAAGGGTATAAAGCATGCCCAACTTGTAACGATGATATTACATCGGACCGTATTCGCGGAAAGATTTGTTTACCGGCCATCGACGTTTCTTGCCAGATGATCATAGATGGAGGAGAAGTCTTAAGTTCAATGGCAAGCATGAACGACGTGCGCAGCCAAGATTCTGGTCTACGGATAATATTTTAAATCAGTTACCAAACCCACAGGATGTCATATTTGGTAAGGGTCTGGCCAGCCAAGTAGGGGTGCGAACAAGTATCAAAAATTGAAGAAAAAAGAGCAAGTTGTTTGATCTTCCATATTGGAAAATGCTTCTTCTTCGACATAATCTTGACGTCATGCATATTGAAAAGAATATATTTGATAATGTATTTTATATCATTCTCAATATCGAAGGAAGAACAAAGGATACCGTGAAGGCTCGTCTTGACTTAGAGGATATGCGGATTA
The DNA here is from genome assembly GCF_000442705.2 of Elaeis guineensis. Classification (NCBI taxonomy): domain Eukaryota; kingdom Viridiplantae; phylum Streptophyta; class Magnoliopsida; order Arecales; family Arecaceae; genus Elaeis; species Elaeis guineensis. The sequence goes on along the minus strand of NC_025997.2, from coordinate 908,884 downwards.
GAAAGGAATTACATTTGATTCGATGAGGGGATAGGCTGGTGAAGCCATTGGCATGTTATACACTGAATCGAAGAGAGAGAAATCAATTTCTTTCATATTTGAGATCAGTGAGGTTTCCTGATGGATACGCCTCAAACTTGAAACGGTGCATCAAGTCGAAAGATGGGAAGATCGTCGGGATGAAAAGTCATGATTGTCATGTACTTCTACAGCATGTGCTCCCAGTTGGTTTGCGCGGATTGTTGCCGGATAATGTGTGTGATGCGTTACTTGATCTGGGAACTTATTTTCGAGACTTATGTGCGAAGACATTGAGACGAAGTCAGATCGACATATTGGAGAAGAAGATTATCATTACTCTCTGTAAGCTCGAGATGATATTCCCTCCCGCCTTCTTTGATATCATGGTGCATCTTTCTGTTCATCTTCCACATGAGACTAGATTGGGTGGGCCAGTAAATACAAGATGGATGTACCCAATTGAAAGGTAATTGCATGATATTGTAATATTTATTATTCATTATTATATTCTTATTATATGTGATATCAATTGATAATTTATTGAATAGGGAGATGCGTGAATACAAGAGTGCCGTCACTAACAAAGCACGGCCTGAAGGTTCAATAGCAGAGGCACATGTTATGAATGAATGTCTGACGTTCTGCTCTATGTACCTTCGACGAGTGGAGACCAAATTTACAAGGCCACAGCGGAATATTGATGTTGACGAGATTCTGACCGATGGATTGTCCGTGTTCTCCAATGTTGCCCGACCATATGGTAAAAAAGATTTTCGAATGTTGACACCACAAGAAACGGATGACATGCATTGGTATGTGCTAAACAATTGCGAGGAGGTAGAAGCCTACATGATGTGAGTATATACATTTAATTTTTATTTGTTGATATATCAATGAATACACGTGGACTCTAAATTAAAATATACATGGTATTACTGTATCACTTCAGAGAACACGAAAGTGAGCTCAGAAGAAGTAATCCTACATTAGCAGCGGCACGACATAGGAATCAATTCACATCATGGTTTGACGAACGGGTAAGTTATGTTCATGTTCATCCATGATTAAAAGTTTGTTTATATAGTATTTATCTTGTCAAATTTAACCTGCTTATTGTTCTTTTAATTGTAGATAGCTCAGCTACGTATAGACAATCCTAACTGTATCAGTAATGACTTAGCTGCACTTGCACGAAAACCTGACAGACGTGTATCAGTATATTCAGCATGCATAGTCAATGGTGTGCGATTCTTAACGGAAGATCGCGATCGTGATCGAACCACACAGAATTGTGGAATAAGCGTGGAGGGCGAGCACAAGGGTGAAATAATAGATTTTTTTGGTGTTCTGCATGAGGTTATAGAGTTGAGATATAGTGGTCTTCGACGGATTGTGTTATTCAAGTGTCGATGGTATGACTTAGGACGACACAGGCCAATTGTTATAGATCCTCAACTCGTCAGTGTCCACACTGGTCATGTATGGTATGAAAGTGATCCTTATATTTTTGCAAAGCAAGCAAGACTAGTGTGGTATATTGATGATAACAAAATGAAAGAGCCTTGGCGAGTTGCAATAAGGGCTCAGCATAGGCATTTGTTTGATCCTGCACTTTTCACATGCCCGAACGATGAACATCTTGAGAATGAAGTCTGTGCAATTATTGAAAACGAAGCATATCAAATGCAAGCACCAGATAACATATTAGTGCCAGATGATACGATTGACATAGGATAATTACAAAGAGACGACTATGAACCTGAGGATGTTTCTGTTGTTGGATCGTCCATAAGGGCACGGACACGAGCACGATCCAATAATGACTTCGTTAACGACAATGATGATAGTACTTCAGGGTCGAAGTCTTCTATGACTCCCGTCGAAGATGACTATATGGACACGAGTTCAGAATCTGAGAACAATAATTAATATGAATAAGTAATTCAATTTATTTTTTTTATTATATCATGTAATACTTGAGTTTTTTTGATTACTTACTGATTTAAATTATTTTAATCATTGCAGCATCATGACTGGTCCTGGACGTAGACATTCACGGGGTAGGCAGTAGGCTCCGCTTGATGATACACATCCTCACTTTAGCATTTTGCATGATGACTCAGAGGATTTAGATGAGACTCAGTTGCCCGAGTCCACAGAGCCGCTTAGTGCTCGCCAGAGCTTGCCCAGCCGGAGGCCATGGTACCGCAGCATCATCCCCTTACAAGTACATCTCTATCAATTTATAAACCATATATATTTTTTTGTTATATGCATTTAGTGATACATGATATATGTTCATTTCATCAATTTTTACATGTAGGAACACAGCATCGACGTGCAGTGCGTGGTCCTAGTAGGGGTCTTGTTTTGGAAAAATATGTGCATACACACAATGAAAAACCGAAGGTACATATATTTCGAGATCATCCGGTTGGCACAGAGGCTAGTATCGTCGCAAATGAGATCAGTTTGTATATGTGGAATCATTTTCCGTGGGCTGCTGAAAGTTTCAAGCATGTAGCTCCTCGATACCGTGATGCTCTAGTCTCTCACATCAGGGTAAGAATTAAATTTGGATGTCTTGCATATCATTACATGATCCATATTATTTTTGGTTATATAAATAATTTTTTTATTATATGAATAATTTCATGTATTTGCCTTTTGGTATGATTACTGTGTAGGATAATATTGACTTCGAGGATTGCACTGACGAAGAAGTGACGGCATGTATTCTCAAAATGGCTGCAAAGAGATATAGAGATCGGCGATGTAGGCTTCATAAATACTGCAATGAGCTGCAGGCGAAGGGGATTGATCCTGTGACCCAGCCATACAGAAATTGGGCTGGGTCTAGTGACGATTAGCGGTGGTTATGTGAGCATTTTGGAAGTGAGGCATTTCAGGTATGTCTAGTGTTCCAAGTTTTTTTAATTATGTTATGTCCTTTATTGGTTATAATTGTATGTATTTTGTAGCGACGATCAGAGGCGAATAAGGTGAATAGGAGCAAGATTGATTCTATTCACACGCAAGGAAGTGCCTCTTTTGCACAGAGAATGAAGAGGATGGTACGTAACTACATTTGCAATCATACTTTGTAATTTTTTATTAAATATTTACATTATTTTGATATCTTTTTCTTTTTTTTTTTTGAATAGGGACTATCCGGAGTCGATGCCTATGCTAAATTCTATCAAAACAAGAGTGGCGAGTTCGTGACCGAGGAGGCGAGGCAGCGTCATGTAAGTATCATTACTCTACATTTTGAATACTTTTAAAGAGTTTGAAAAAAATTTATGATTTTATTTTGTTTATTGTGAAGGAAAAAATGTTAGAATTGAGAGAGCAGGCGACGAGGGAGGTGGGATCTGATGGTGATACTGGATCGCAGCAGGTTTGTTTGATGACAGATGATACGATTTTGGATACCGTCCTCGGGCGGCAGCTAGGATCTGGTCATAGCATGCGGTCCAAAAAATCACGCAGTTCGTCATCCGGCCGGTCTGATGATGCATCGGTGCCAGAGGCAGTTAGGACATCCATGAGCATGATGCAAGATCAGATTAGTTACTGGATGAATCGTAGTCAGACGCTCGAGAGGATCGTAGCTGCGGTGGCGGGACGGCTCGATATTGATGCTTCTGAGTTAGCACCTCTACAGTCACATGATGCCGCCTCTGCACCACCATCGCGACACGTATCGGGTCAGGGATCGACGTCTGGAGGAGGGAACGAGGCCAATGAGTCAGATCATACTTAGTTTGTACTTATTTTAAATTTAAAATGGTGTATGGACTTATATTTTTGTATATGACAAAGATGGTTATGAAACTTTTTGTTATTTGAAATTGGTCTTTTGACTTAGAATATTTTTATTGTATTAACATACTGTTTATTTAAAATATGGTTGATCAGATAATTTGTATTTGAGCAGGTTTTTTTGAAAAATTAATAAAAATTTTATTTTTTATCCAAAATTTATTTTAGCGACGAAATATTAATTTCATCGCAAAAAAATTTGTGAACCCAAAAAATAAAACATTTATTATTCATTGCGACGAAATTTTTTATTTCGTTGCTATTTTTGCGACGAAAGTCTTAGTTTCGTCGCTAAAAATTATAACTTTTGCGACGAAATTTTTATTTCGTCAGAATTATGCCGACGAATATTTTTATTTCGTCATCCTTATAGCGACGAAATTATTATTTCGTCTCCATTATAGCGACGAAATTTTTTTTTTCGTCGCAATTTTTGCGACGAAATTATTTCGTTGCTATTTTAGCGACGAAAAAAAGTTTCGTCGCTAAAAATTTAAACTTTTTGCGACGAAATTTTTATTTCGTTGCAATTATAGCGACGAAATTATTATTTCGTCGCCATTATAGCGACGAAATTTTTTTTTTCGTCGCAATTTTTGCGACGAAATTATTTCGTTGCTATTTTAGCGACGAAAAAAAGTTTCGTCGCTAAAAATTTAAACTTTTTGCGACGAAATTTTTATTTCGTTGCAATTATAGCGACGAAATTATTATTTCGTCGCCATTATAGCGACGAAATTTTTTATTTTCGTCGCCCTTTTAGCGACGAAAATTTTATTTCGTTGCTATTATAGCGACGAAATTTTTTTTCGTCGCAATTATAGCGACGAAAATTTTTTTTCGTCGCAATTTTTGCGATGAACTTTTTGCGATAAATTATTTTGCGACAAAATCCATCGTTAAGTTTTGCGACGAAATTAATTTTCATCGCAAAAAATAAGAAAAAAAATTTTTTAATCAAAATATTTAGCGACGAAATTTTTTTTCATTGCAATTTTAGCGACTAAAATTTAAGCTCTTGCGACAAAATATTTTCGTCGCTAATACAGTACATAACTTCGTCGTCTGGGTTTACTATTTTTTGCGACGAAATAAAATATTTTCGTCGCTAAGGTCTTTTGCTACGAGGCTTTCTCTACAAATTTTTAGCGACGATATATTTCGTCGCAAATACTATTAGCGACGAAAATAAGATTTTTAGCGACGAAAAAATTTCGTCGCAAAAAATCAAATTTCTTGTAGTGCATCTTGGCCTGATGCTAGCAGGCTAAACCTATAGGTGGGTCGGACCGTGCTCGAGCTTTCACGCCCATACGACCCTCTGCACCCTCCACCTCCGATTTGATT
>NC_025997.2:828587-903591 GCF_000442705.2 Elaeis guineensis | reverse complement strand
TAAAATGTTCATTCCAACCACTTCTCTCGTAGTGCCACCACCAGGGGATTATCTGTAAATACGTTGGCTTGATTGAAATTTAGGGTAGCTTCGAGCTTTTGCAAGTTTGGCTTAAAAAAGATATCAGGTGCTTGATAATGGATATCTTCATTCCACAAAGATCCAAACTTCAAGGGTAAACATTCACAGGTATTCTGCTGAATTGTGCAGTAAAGAATAATTTCCTGGTGTTTCAATTGAAGCAATGAGAGATTACTTCAAGGGTTTGTTGCATTGTCCACATAATGTACTGAAATCAAGATCAAGAATATCAGACTCAAGATTTAATGCCTGGTATATTGCAGGACATGAACTTTCAACAACCCTAGCCATCTTGTGGAAGATTTTCTGTGGACGATTACATGTAAGGTTTAGTCCTAAGTGGAATCACTAGCGAGAGGTAGAAGAGTTAATATAAATGATTAGGACCTAGCAGCTTAAGCTAAAGTTAAATTGGTTCCTATCATGTATATCAATTCCTTCTAATATTTAGGACTCCATCTCCCAAACATTCTCCAGCTTCCACTTTTATTAGGGAATGAAACCAACACCAGGGATCCACATGATTTTTGATGGAACTTGAAGCTGGTCCACCTCCTGTGGGCTTGAAAAGAAACATAGGAGGCACGTTGTTATTATCAATTTGCCCACACTTCCAAATAATTCTTTGCTTTTCTGTAACCATGAGTTGAAGCACTTATTTCTGAACCAATGTAATTGGCTTTAGATGTCTTTCTGGGATTCCTAGACCATTTTCTTCACACTTGTCCAAACCCTTGTGGGCCTAAAGAGAAACAGAGGATCCATGTTTTACTGTCTATTTGCCCAAAATTCCAAATTAATTCTTATTTTTCTGTAATCATGACATAAAGCACATATTGCTGAACTAATGTAATTGGCTTGAGATGTCTTTCTAGGAAACCTGTTCATGTTCTCCACAGTCTGCTCCCCTGTTGGCCTGAAGAAAACCATGGAGCTACATTTTTATTGCTCAAACTTGGTGTAAGCATGAGTTGAAGCATATATTGCTGGACTACTGCAATTGGCTTGTCATGTCTTTCTGGGAATCTTAGACCATTTTCTTGTGAAGGGTTCCATTATTGCAGTACCACAACCTTTTGAAGCATAAAGTTTCACTAGTTAAGCCAACTGATTTAGCATAATCAAAGAGAGCTATATATGATCTAAGTGATGGCCATTATTCATCATCTGGCATCTCATGTAAGGTTATGCCTTGCTTATAGTGATGCTGGTTTGCTAGAAAAATACCAAATTTTCTAGATTACTAAAGCCATGTTTGCATTGAATAGAAGACCATAGTTCTAGTTTTTTGCCCTAGGAGACCCGATAAAAGAGAGCTGAAATCAACTTGGGGCTGCATCAGTGAGTTCAAACGCCATTGCCAATTATTGGATTCATGGGTTACAGTACTTAGAAATTTCAGTTAGAGAGCATATTGATAAAGTCTGCTTTCGAACGGTAACCTTTAAAAATCTAGAGTAAATTGACTGAAATACTAGTTTTACCTTGATAGTAACATCTAAGAAGCTATTAATCAGATAATTTTGTGAAATATTTGACACACTCCAGGAAACTCAAAACTTGTTGGGATCCGCTCATGTTCAGGTAGAACTAGAGAAGTTCAGTCTCTTAATCATGGACATCCATGTATTGCATGATGGCTGTGATTGATTGGGCCTTACATAGTACATGCGGCACTATATCCCATGTACCATGTGGAGTCCTACTGGGATAACAATCATCGACATGTCTACTCAAGATGTTCTTATCCTAGATAACAATATCATTATCTACTTCTAACTCTATCTCCCACTAGACTCTACGCATGTCTATAAATTAAATCATCTTTTGCAACTGTCGAGACAACAAAAACTGTATTCTCTCATGAGAAAGGGTAAGCTTCCATCTTCGGCCCCAGATCACTAGGGGTGTATCATAGTATCTTTGCAATTGTGTTTGAGACTACAACCAATAGCTTTTCCTCCTCTTCGAGGGTCAATAGCAACAAGTGACAATGACAATCAATGATCCCTTCTACTATAATTTCTGTTAGAGTCCTATCAATCATATACACAGATGGTCATGATTGGCAAGCTGGATCTCTGCAATTCAGCCCTAAACTTGAAAAGATCCTAACTCAAAGCATAGGAGTTTTAAAGGGACCTTTTTTTTTCACACTAATTTTTTGTTTAGAGAGTGCTTAAACCTATGGTCAGCTAGCAAATGCAAACATGGAGGACTCACATGATGCATAGACAAATAATTGTCTCAAAGAGAGCATAAGTACAATGGTATAAACACATATAAATGCCTCTCTGCAGCACAATTTTTCAAGGAGTCCAAGACTCCAAGAGGTCCTCCACGTTACTCTGCATCATAACTTGAAATTTGTCGATTTTATTAAGTTCAATTTGTGATAAAATTTGCACCAACGTTATATGCTAAGAAATGTTAAAGACTCCACAAGTTAAACTGCTCACTGGCCAAGACACTTTCTAGCAACTCATTTCATCTCATAAAACGAGAATAGATGAAGGCAGTTGAGTTTATATAAACCTTTTGAAGAACTCCCTCATATGAAGCAATTGTTTGGCTACTGCAAGACATGAAATCTATAGTATTCACTGATTCGTAATTTCCCAGCATATGGCTCGACATATCCCCATGATGAAACTAAATTAGGGCCTACGCAACCCACATATAAAAAAGTATACAAGCAGAAGAAAAACGTAGAAGTTCATCCTACGGGCAAATCTTTGTTGGATGTATGAAGACATAGTGTCACACCCCCGACCCGAGATTTTGAATCGAGGGTCATGGCAACCGCCGCATACTCATAGAAAACTCTTCCCATAAGCATGCAAGGCATCTTATCATACTATCCTAAAACAACAGCGGAATAATTAGTCAATAATTTAAATCCAAAATATAACGATCTAAATTTTTTCTTTAATATCTTAATAAATTCAACAATGATTCATAGGTCTTACACCAAATTCAATAAGACTTTCAACCTAAATAAAAGTATAATGATTCTGCTTCTGATCACTCTTCCATTCATATCTTGTATCATCTTAATTCCTCAATATCTGTAAAAACAGTAAAATAAGAGGTAATGAGCTAGACAGCCCAGTAAGCAACGATCACTTCTCAACAGATTTCATCAGGCATATAAGTAAATAATCATTTATAGAAAATAAGCATATAGAGTTCATCAATTCGAAATCAATTTCAATTATGCAATATAATTCATGTCAAATTCATTTCTTTTTCGAAATTTCAAGTTTCTTTCGGGATTTCAATTTCTTTTGTTCTTCAATTTCTTTTCGTCAACCATGAGCTATGACCACATTATCCCTGTGGCAGGGTCATAATACCGCGTATCTGCTTGCGGTGGGCTGCGAATCATCTGGCAGCCAAGTCCTTTGGAACCGCTAGTCTAACTGGCGGTTTTGTCGCTGGTCTATCTGGCGACATGTCGCTGGTCTTACTGGCGACACAAATCCTCAGGACAGTCAATTGCCAACGTATATGCCCCGTTGGCGGGGTCCTCAACACAGTCAGGTTGTCAATTCTTATTGTTTCTTATATCATAATTCTTCATAAATCATGTTTCATATTCTAATTTCGATAATAAAACATATAATCATGTAGTATCGAAATCAATCAATATAATGAAATCAATATATTCAATCATGCTTCATCATAACATTTCAAATAAGATATTTTCATAACAAAAATATCATTCATCCAATTCATGCATCGTTTCACAAATCATGTCAGAAGAATACACTATAATTTGCCGATGAATCTAGAAAAGGTGAAACATTACTTACCTCGAACGCATTCCAATAAATCCATAAAATTCTATAAATTTTCTTCCAAAAATTCTGTTCGTAGATCATATCGCGATATCCCATGATCAAACATCCACAATCCTATACAGAATCAATTTGAATAATTAGAAAGAATACGAATTCTATATTTCAACGGTTTAGATTGGGTCCGATCATCTAATTTCATCTAATCAAAATCTAATTAGGACCTAAACGATCCAAAGTTTGACTATCAGATCAAATCGGATTCGAAGTGATAGGACCAAGGTTTCTTCATCGATTTCATAAAATCAAGTGGAGAGAGAAAATCAGAGGAGAGAGAATTCATGAGGTACAATTCGAATTGATCAGGTGACACAATCTAATATTACGATGGGTCCAATATCTCGATTGGTGAAATCAATGTGATCAAATCAAGTCATGGCTAGATCGCAAATCATGGAATGATCAAATCTAAAGATTCATGGTCTGATTAGAGTGGGTGCCAGTACGTTGTCTGACAATCATGGATCAAGGTTCTTCATTAGAATCAGATCAGACTTATTAAAAGAAATTTCTTCATTCACTAACCTTTTTTTAGAGAGAGAATCAATCAAGAGAGAGAATATTTTAGAGAGAGAAAATTCTAGAGAGAGAAAATTCTAGAGAGAGAAAATTCTAGAGAGAGAAAATCCATCTTGAATTCTTCAGACAATATGATTCAACAAATTCTGATTGATCATATCAAATCATGTTAAAATTATCATGTGGATAATTAAATAAGATCATGAGAAATAAAATCTAAAAATACTTGATCTGATCAAAGTGGATGTCGGTGTACCGTCCGACGATCACGGATCAAAAATCCATCACGAGGATCATTTAAATTCATCATCATTCTTCTCAAAATTCTAGAAATCTTAGGAGAGATAATCTAGAGAGAGAATTCTAGAGAGAGAAAGTAGAGAGAGAAAATCCAATTCTAGAGAGAGAAAAATACTAATTCAAGCTGAAGAGAGAGAGGGAAGAGAGAGAAACTCTCTTTCTCATATTTTATTATTTATCTCATTATTTATTAATTAATTTTATTTTTCTCTTTCTTCTTTTCTTTCTTTCTCTCTTTTTTTTTTTCTTCATGGAAGAGAGAAGAGAAAATCCTATTTATTATTATTATATTATTATTATTTTATTTTCTTCTTTTTTTTTTTCCTTTTTTTCCTTTTCTTTTTCTTTTCTTTTTTTTCTTCTTTTTCTTTTTCTTTTCCTTCTTCTTCTTCTTCTTTTCTTTTTTTTTTTTCCTGGTTCTTCCTACGCCGGAACAGAGGACCGGCGTGGCCCATGCTTTGCTGGGCCGTTCAGGCCACGGCCACCGCGGCGGAGGCCGGCGGCCGACGGGGGGCCACTCCCCCGGTCACGGAGGAGCGGGGAAGGGTTCTTATAGAGCTCATCCTAGGGTCTTTCAATGGCCCTAGGACTCCGATTCTTGATCGGAGAAGAGGAAGACTCCGATCGGGAGTCTTCCTGCTCTGTTTTCCTTTTTTTTTTTTTTTGTTTAATGGGCTTTAGTGGGCTTGGTTTGGGCTATAACATTCTTCACCCCTAAAAAGAAATTTCGTCCTCGAAATTTTTCTTGCTTGAGTCTTCATACTTTCTTACTTGAATCTCATCCACAAATATTTCAAAATTCTAATTCTTAATACAAATTCATTCTTAAATCATTTCATAAGGAAAAAGTCAATACATTAATATCAATCTGATACGGAATTATTCATTTTCTCATTCATCAAGATCAACATCTCAAAGATTTTCAATATTTCAAGATTTCAAAATTATGATCTCATTTCCTGTAAAAATTAATATTCAATATCTCATGACTCAAATTAAAATCAAATCTATCTCTTGTGAATAGAAAAAGATCAATGTCTCTATTCTTGCATAAGAACTTCATTCATCATTAAGTCATTTCATAAAGATCAATATCACCATTGTTGATTGAAATCAATATCACTATTTTCTAGTCATTGAAGTTCTCTTACTCAAACCCTCAAACTCTTAAATATTCTAATTCTTGAAGCAAATTTTATCATTAAGTCATTCCATAATAAAAATCAATAACTCAAAAATTGATCTAAATCAAAACTATATTTTTCTTATAATCAAAATCAATGTCTCTATTCTAAGTAAGTATATCAATTTTCTTTATCTAAACATTAACAACTCTTAATTAATCGATTCATTATCAAATTATGAATAACTCCATTCTATCTTTTGTAGAACAATCGTCAATATCAACAGATAACCTCAATCTTTTTCATTCAGTCTGAGAAATAATAATAATCAAAAGAGTTCTAACTTCAAATTTCATTATACCCTGGAGATAATTATTTGAGTATACTAATCTAAGATCAAAATCATCATTCGATAAACAATCTCAAATTCTTCTTAATAAATAAAGAATTATAAAATTTATTTCTAGAATAGAGAAAATTTATCTCTAAATATTCTAAATCTAAAATCAAAAATCAAAGGTCCACTCATCCTAGAATTAGGATGCTAATTATTTTTGTAGCATAGTAGGTGGAAGCACTACTTTTAAAAGTCACATTAGGATATCTAAAATTTTTTTTTTTTTTTATATCAAACTATATCATTTATTATAATTCTTTGACTCAGAGAATCAACGTTCCTGACTTACTCAAAGTAGTTCAGATTACCATGCTTCCGCTGCGCACTTTGATCTAACAATCAAAATTTCTTAGGTTCACCAAAAAAAAGTTGGATCAAATTATTTCTTTATCCTAAAATTTCAAATTTCAATTTGAAATCAAAGATTAACTTTCGATTCTCATTCATATCTTTACTGATGTACAATAATCTTGATTAACCCTTGAGTCCAATATCATATTTAAACTATCATATAGATTTACTATAATCAATACGAATCAAATCTTAATTCTCATATCAATTCAATTCGATAATTTTCAAACCAAAAATCTTTATAAGTCAAATCAACGAGAAAATCCTTCGATGCTCCACCAAATTTGGACATAATCAGAATATATATATGGATTTCAAATCATTATTTTTTTTTTCTAAAATTTCTATCATCAGGATCTTCAATATCTATTAAATATCCTTTCATAACAATCATACAAGCTTCAAAAAAAATCAAATCTCCATTTAATAGTAGATTCAATTAGGGACCTCATTAACAAAAGCAAAGGAACTCCATATCATTTCCTAAATCCCAATTTTCTAAATTATAAATTCACATGGATCTCTTAATCTGAGATAAATATAAATCAGATCTTTTATCTTAATCTAAAGATATCAATTTTTTATTAACAACCTCAACAATAATATCAGAAAATCTCTTGATCAACTTAGATACGGAATCTTTAAATTAAAATTTCATACATATCAGGTAGTCTCCAAGAGATATAATAAGATCTATTTTCTAGATCTAAGGATGATGATTCAAAGATTCCGGTACGATGAATATTCTACAACCTCATAATCGATTTCATCAATAAGAAATAGGTTTCTTTGCAATATCTCCAAATATACATTCATCATAATATGCCACTTTATATATATGATCCACATACCAAGTTCAATTTCAATAAATATTCCAATCAAGCATCATAAAAGATTTTTCTTAGCCCATTCTGGAATAATATTTTATTATCAAATCTTTATCTTGCCAATAATAGTCAACTTCTCAACTAGAAGTAATATCATAGTATTATTTTCACATCGAATTTGAACTTACGATTCACTTGAATAACCAATGATCAAATTAATAACCATAATGCACAATACAATTTTATATCAATCCTTTTGTGATTACTTTCGATCAAGATCTAAGTAATCATATCATGATCAATAGATCATCCATCATATTTCAAATTCTATATGTTATAATCTATTGTGATCCTTTCATACATAATCTCAATGTTTAGTCAAAATTTATAAATATTTCTCCCACTACAATCATCAAAGATCTACCTTATAATGTCCCTGGTGTCTATCCACTAACACCCATTCTATATCTGATTCTATGTTTCATAATTCATCCACTTATGCTCTGATACCATATTAATTGTCACACCCCCGACCCGAGATTTTGAATCGAGGGTCATGGCAACCGCCGCATACTCATAGAAAACTCTTCCCATAAGCATGCAAGGCATCTTATCATACTATCCTAAAACAACAGCGGAATAATTAGTCAATAATTTAAATCCAAATATAACGATCTAAATTTTTTCTTTAATATCTTAATAAATTCAACAATGATTCATAGGTCTTACACCAAATTCAATAAGACTTTCAACCTAAATAAAAGTATAATGATTCTGCTTCTGATCACTCTTCCATTCATATCTTGTATCATCTTAATTCCTCAATATCTGTAAAAACAGTAAAATAAGAGGTAATGAGCTAGACAGCCCAGTAAGCAACGATCACTTCTCAACAGATTTCATCAGGCATATAAGTAAATAATCATTTATAGAAAATAAGCATATAGAGTTCATCAATTCGAAATCAATTTCAATTATGCAATATAATTCATGTCAAATTCATTTCTTTTTCGAAATTTCAAGTTTCTTTCGGGATTTCAATTTCTTTTGTTCTTCAATTTCTTTTCGTCAACCATGAGCTATGACCACATTATCCCTGTGGCAGGGTCATAATACCGCGTATCTGCTTGCGGTGGGCTGCGAATCATCTGGCAGCCAAGTCCTTTGGAACCGCTAGTCTAACTGGCGGTTTTGTCGCTGGTCTATCTGGCGACATGTCGCTGGTCTTACTGGCGACACAAATCCTCAGGACAGTCAATTGCCAACGTATATGCCCCCGTTGGCGGGGTCCTCAACACAGTCAGGTTGTCAATTCTTATTGTTTCTTATATCATAATTCTTCATAAATCATGTTTCATATTCTAATTTCGATAATAAAACATATAATCATGTAGTATCGAAATCAATCAATATAATGAAATCAATATATTCAATCATGCTTCATCATAACATTTCAAATAAGATATTTTCATAACAAAAATATCATTCATCCAATTCATGCATCGTTTCACAAATCATGTCAGAAGAATACACTATAATTTGCCGATGAATCTAGAAAAGGTGAAACATTACTTACCTCGAACGCATTCCAATAAATCCATAAAATTCTATAAATTTTCTTCCAAAAATTCTGTTCGTAGATCATATCGCGATATCCCATGATCAAACATCCACAATCCTATACAGAATCAATTTGAATAATTAGAAAGAATACGAATTCTATATTTCAACGGTTTAGATTGGGTCCGATCATCTAATTTCATCTAATCAAAATCTAATTAGGACCTAAACGATCCAAAGTTTGACTATCAGATCAAATCGGATTCGAAGTGATAGGACCAAGGTTTCTTCATCGATTTCATAAAATCAAGTGGAGAGAGAAAATCAGAGGAGAGAGAATTCATGAGGTACAATTCGAATTGATCAGGTGACACAATCCAATATTACGATGGGTCCAATATCTCGATTGGTGAAATCAATGTGATCAAATCAAGTCATGGCTAGATCGCAAATCATGGAATGATCAAATCTAAAGATTCATGGTCTGATTAGAGTGGGTGCCAGTACGTTGTCTGACAATCATGGATCAAGGTTCTTCATTAGAATCAGATCAGACTTATTAAAAGAAATTTCTTCATTCACTAACCTTTTTTTAGAGAGAGAATCAATCAAGAGAGAGAATATTTTAGAGAGAGAAAATTCTAGAGAGAGAAAATTCTAGAGAGAGAAAATTCTAGAGAGAGAAAATCCATCTTGAATTCTTCAGACAATATGATTCAACAAATTCTGATTGATCATATCAAATCATGTTAAAATTATCATGTGGATAATTAAATAAGATCATGAGAAATAAAATCTAAAAATACTTGATCTGATCAAAGTGGATGTCGGTGTACCGTCCGACGATCACGGATCAAAAATCCATCACGAGGATCATTTAAATTCATCATCATTCTTCTCAAAATTCTAGAAATCTTAGGAGAGATAATCTAGAGAGAGAATTCTAGAGAGAGAAAGTAGAGAGAGAAAATCCAATTCTAGAGAGAGAAAAATACTAATTCAAGCTGAAGAGAGAGAGGGAAGAGAGAGAAACTCTCTTTCTCATATTTTATTATTTATCTCATTATTTATTAATTAATTTTATTTTTCTCTTTCTTCTTTTCTTTCTTTCTCTCTTTTTTTTTTCTTCATGGAAGAGAGAGAAGAGAAAATCCTATTTATTATTATTATATTATTATTATTTTATTTTTCTTCTTTTTTTTTTCCTTTTTTCCTTTCTTTTTCTTTTCTTTTTTTTTTCTTCTTTTTCTTTTCTTTTTCCTTCTTCTTCTTCTTCTTTTTTTTTTTTTTTTCCTGGTTCTTCCTACGCCGGAACAGAGGACCGGCGTGGCCCATGCTTTGCTGGGCCGTTCAGGCCACGGCCACCGCGGCGGGAGGCCGGCGGCGACGGGGGGCCACTCCCCCGGTCACGGAGGAGCGGGAAGGGTTCTTATAGAGCTCATCCTAGGGTCTTTCAATGGCCCTAGGACTCCGATTCTTGATCGGAGAAGAGGGACTCCGATCGGGAGTCTTCCTGCTCTGTTTTCCTTTTTTTTTTTTTTTGTTTAATGGGCTTTAGTGGGCTTGGTTTGGGCTATAACACATAGCAATCGGGCAAATCTTTGTCCGTTATTACAATAGATTTAGACGTACACAACCACGAATAAACAACGGAAAAAGGGAATGGGCTTCAAGTTCCCCGCCCGGTGGGTCAGAACCACTTGACAGATTTAAACTGTCCGATTTTGACATCTGGGATTAGATGACGGATGATGATGATGATTGATGATGAGATCGCAGATTTCACATGTATAAAGTAACGGAATTCACTCATGGTGGGCCCGTTGATGGATTAGAAGTGAAAATATGAGTATTGCTTTAATATTTATATATACTCCTATTTACATAACGATCTATCTATTTCTAATACATCATACTGGGGGAAGGACGCATGGCAACTGGCAAGTGGCAAGAAACAGTGGAGTGCACGTTACCTCTGGATCTGGCTAAGACCTCTACTGCCCATCACCAGCGAGTCCAGCTTCAGATCTTCTACGGCTTCGCACAGCTTCTCCCTCGCATCTCCCAGTACAACTTCGCCACGATCGTTGCCTGAATTTTTTCCCCCCAGATTTAAGGGGGAAAGAGAAAAAAGTCACCAGTCATTTTTAAAAATTGAACTATAAGATGGGGAAGAGGGCAATTAAGGGAGGGGGGGGGGGGGAAGAATGGAGCACCTCCTTCTGTCTGGAAGCAGTGTCGAGCATGTCGAGGACCTCGATGTCGACTTCCAGATCGTAGTGCTTCATCACCTCCGGCTGCCTGAACTCCGTCAGAGGAATCAGAGCTAAATAAAACATGAGCTAATTAGTTAGGAATGGCGAGAGGTGTGGATAAAAGAAATCGGTTGGGAGTCCTGCAGGGGTGGAGGGGAGATCTTTACAGGAACCGGATTTGGCCCAGAGGCCGTGCTTGGACTCGTCTTTCTTGGGGTACATGACGTGGAGGACGATGAGCATGTCGCCCTTGTCGAGGAGGTTATTGATGGCCCATTCCAGCGCCCTCTTGCTGCTCTTGGAGAAGTCCAGGCCACCCCGATCTTCCTGTCTCCTCCCATATTCTCTCCTTTCTCTTGGTGCTTACTGGCTAGGGATTGAGTGCAGAGCCACAAAAATGGCGAGTCGGCAACGAGAAATGACAAGGAAAAGGTAAGGCTTCTCCAGGAGCAAGCCTCTCTCTTTCCCACCGTTAACTAATTGCTTGACGACACGGAGCAAAAAAAAGGGAAAACGCGAGTGGCATCCACGCTGCCGTGTACGTTTAAGTTCCAAATGACCGTAATGCCCTTGAACTGGTGGAGTTGTCCGAAACGATAGGCCGGCGGATTCCTTGATCGATAAAGAGGACGGCGACCATCCCTCTTGTTCACCGGATGATGTAGACAAAGGCGGTCTTGCACCGGGTCACGGCGGGGAGAAGAAAAATTTTAGGTTTGATTTTGTGAGATAGGATCGTAACCTTGACCGGATGGTTTGATATATGGCCATGTAGGCGAGGTTGGTGAGACGAGCGGAAAGGATGTATGAAGGAACACCGGTCCAGGCGAAGCTTCGGCAGGGGTTGGAGCCGTCGGGAAAATTGGAGAGGAGGCGTTCGACGAAAGACACAGAGCGAGCAGTCAAACCAAAACGGGTAGACGGGTATGGCTGCTGATGCCGGAACCCTTCAGGGTGTTTATAATAAGCATGGCACCAAGACCTTCTCTATCCAGATAGAGATGGCGGGCCATGCTTGGGATTTTTTTTTTTTTTGGTTTATAATCTGTTGGGACTTTTGTGGACGTCGAAGGAGGATACTTCCTCCTAGCTCCCTGTGATGCCCATGTCCATTCCAACGTGTGCTGATTAAATTATATAGAATACGATGGTTTGATCGACTCAGCAGCCAACGCCGCATCGCCATTATTATTTGAAAGTATGATTACATGCCCGGCCACGAATGCATCATATGTTATAGGTGTACAACAGCAGAAAACTGACGGAGAAAACGTTGAAATGGTTGATAAAAGTTGACAATTGTAAAATATTATTTTAAAACAAACAAAAATATGAATATATACAAGAATTTAAATTATTAGATTTTCTGAAAAAAAATAGTTAGGTTCTCAAAAATTGAGCGACTTCGTGTAACTATCAATTTAATATACAAAAACAATTTTTGATATTTCCTATTTGTATTTTATATGAATTTAATCGCAAAAATATGATATGTCACGAAAAGAGGGTGATTATGTTCAACCACGAGAACTGACTTGCATGCTTTACAGAATTCCAATATTTCTGCACTTGCTTTGGAGTTTGTACTTTCGATTTATTGAGGATATTTTTTTGTGAAATCTGATACATATTATCATTTCTTTATCTATTAATCAAAGTCTATTAGTATTTGTTTTTGATGTTATAACTATGGTATGGAAGGGTTCCACTTTCCACAAAGATCAACCACCATATTAATTTCTTGCAAATCATCGATCAAGTAGGCAACTACAAAAATTTAGGTGGATCGATTGTTCAGCGCAATGCACATACACATCCGATCAATCATTTTTTAATGGTGTTAAGAATAACCATCCTATTAATCAATTTATATCATTATACTTACCTCTGATATTCAAACGATATATATATCTAATAAAGTTCATGTAGGCAAGAACACCAAACTGGTGGAAGTTTTGAACTTCATAGTTGCTAAGAAAATGATGTTAATAGGTTTTCCGATCAAACAAAGGATTTATATGATTTTTTTTTGATGGAATATCTCCATAATTATGTTCAAGCAATATATATTTGATCTACAAGGTTGTAGGGCGAGTCTATTTGCATGCTAATTAATGAGAAGTGCCAGAACTTGACAAAAGAATTTGAGTATATAGTCTAATTTCTTTGCGATTGTTCTCTTTCTTTCTCTCTCTAAACCAAGCTTCGAGAAAGGTGGTGAAGCTACATACATATTAAATTTGACATTAAATCCTTTGCTAAATTAACTTTATTTGGTCTCAAAAATGATCCCGCATGATCAAAACCTACCTATCTAACTCAAACACCTTTAAACAAGACCCATCAAATCATGACTTGATTTGAAAACTAATATATTTACTTTTTGAGCTAGATGGTATGACTTAATACAAAATTTACATTGCAAGGATTCAAAAGTAAACATGGTGGATGATTCTTAGTTATCATTTGAAAATCTGATTATGCGTCAAAAAACAAATCCATGATGGAATAATTTTTATACCGCATTCTTGACCCAAAAAAGAAAACAACAGTTGCTTTTCTATCTAATTATTTATGAGAAACAAATCTTACAATCACGTCTGGCCGGTTTTTCCTCCTGAACTTCTTGTTTTTAACATTCTACGGGAATCCTTTGGCCTAGCCCTTTACATCCACTCTTTTTTAAAAACAAAAAATATTCACTTTTCCACAAGAAGTATATGTATTTGGAGTCTTGTCCACATAATACTAAATAAAATGGCAAAAAACACACCGGGCAATGCGCACATTGGCTTAGAATCTTAGATTCAAAAACAAAACATGATATTTACCCGCAAAAACCAAATAGCAGATAATTTTTCCACAAGAAGTATATGTATTTGCAGCCTTGTCCGCATAGGATAAATGGCAAGAAACACACCAGGCAATGCGCACATTGGCTTAAAATCTTAGATTCAAAAACAAAACATGATATTTACCCATTGTTACGGGGATATTTTGATATCTTGGATTTATATCCGAAACGTAGATTCTGAAGTGACTGAGCCATATGTATGCTGGAAAGAGTCATCCACAGCATGTTCATGCTGAGATGGATTTTAGTCATGCTGAGGTGAGTTATATGAGGCTGAGATGAGCTATATCCAAACTGAGGTGTTTCTATACTTAGCTATCTTCATACTGAGCTAAGACTCCACTTGAGTGACCTATGCAGAAGAGGCCAAAAATAGTAAATACCCCAACTTGGAGAGCATATAAAGGCTAAACTCTCTTATACTCTCAGCTTTTGATGGACAGCCTATGCAATTAATAATAGGGACCCTCATATACTATGAGGTGACATCACTCATCCAATTTAAGAAAATCAGTAGATCAAACACGATTTTCAAGGATATTCAAATCCTTCACTCAATATATTGCCAATACGGCCTCTTCACTTTATGGGAGTGAATGAGGGCTATAATACAGTAATGGCATGATTAATGGCTCGAGATTTTCAGAGTTGCCCATTTCTCAGCCCTCTTCTTTAAATAACAAAAGCTCGGAGGATCCAGATAAGCGATCCCTCTCAAAGAACCCATTGCTGCTTCCTTTATTTTCTGAAATCTAACTTAAGCATCGGAGGATCCTTATCAGAGTGAAAATCTTTGATTTGGATTTGTTTTACAGGTCACTCTAGCACTACCGCGTAAGATCTGGTCGTCCATCTTCGGACCTCAACGAAAACAATAGCAATAGATAGAGGTGGGACCTACTTTTCGCAATATGCCTCCAAAGAAAACCACCACTAAGCAATCGGGGCGATCTACCGCCTCTCGAACTACCATCGGAGTCGGAGAAAACTATGCATTGGTACACAACAATCAGCCCCTCTACATGAAGGAGGGCTCAGGCCCATTTTTTAGAAAGCCAAGTGAGTATGCGATGGCGCCATGCAAGATTTCTTCACGACGTTCCAATAACATCTTTTTTGAAAATGAGGGAGCCTATGTCGTTGCAAGACCCCACATCGCCATCACCATGAGCACCGCCAGCTCCATCGATCGTGGAGATAAGCGCGGATCAGCTCAATGCGCCAGTTCAGCGAGTATACACCTAGATTGCTGCGATCCAAACGATATGGTGGAACAACGACGTGCAGTGGGAGACGCATTTTGCTACTGCGCCATGTCAACCCCGACTTCTATGGTGCAATACTCGCCACCTACTTGCAACAAAGGTGGGAGAAATAAATAAAATGAGGAAGAAGATATGAAAATTCTTCGATCCTCGAATTATTTTTATTTATATTTTTAAAATTTTTGAGCAGGTTTAAACAGGGAAGAAAATCACGACACTCAAATAACAAAAATGAGATCATGAAAATTTTTGATTTTCGAATCAAAAAATTAAATTTTAGGAGGGCTCAAATAAGAAAGTATATCGCAATATCCAGAGTTATGGATTGGAAGAAAAAAGGGAAAAAAGGGAGAAGAGAGGGGTGGTCGACTTGGTGCGCGCAGCTCTCCCGGTGCCAAGGCCGGCACCAGCAGCCTTGTGGCTCCTCTCCCGTGCACCCGCGCCATCCACTGCGACCGCCCTCACCGTGTTGGGCTCACCCACGGACGGATCCGAGCTTATCCTGCTCGGTACCTCTGCCTGGCTACAACTACCCCCGTCCACCTCGTCCATGGCTTCAATGTTCAGACCGGCTAGATCTAGATCTCGATCAACCGAGATCCCTACCCATCTACCGTCCGGCCATGAAAGGACCTCTGTTCCTTGCCTCCTTCAGGAATTTCTTCTTATTCACCTGGGTGATGCCGAAGAAAAGAGGAAGAGGACTCGAAGCCCTTCCGATGGAGCCTGACACCTCTCCTATGCCTGTACCCGTCGAATCGGTGCCCCAAATTATCGAATTAGGGCCACGAAGCCCCCATGCCATTGCGCATGTTGCTGGCAAGACTGGCGGTCCTAGTTCCTCCCGACACCCCTGTGCCTCCAAGCACACGGGCACTCCCATCAGCACTGGAGCCAAGATTTGAGGCTCCGAGGCTTTTTCGAGCTTCCTCATGCATCTTCACATGCGGTCGAGGTCATCGAATCCTCAGCCATAAGGTCTTCTCCATGTGCACCTCCCCTGTCTCCTAGATTCGGAACCTAGGTTCACTCCACTTTGGTTTGATGCCCCCGACGTTGATGAGCCTTGTCGGATCCGTGGGTCTGAGGTTCCTCGTATGCATCCTTGCATCCGTCGATGCCAAGATTGCCCACGAGTGAGCCTCTCCGAGGCAGGCCTGGCTGAAATGGGCGCATCCGAAGTAGAAGGCCAACAACTCCCCATGCTTTCTCCGCACGTCCTCCGGTGTCGAAGCTGTTAGCAGGCGGATCTAGCCATCCGAGCTCCCCGAATGACACCCCTGTGCCTCCAAGCACACGGGCACTCCCGTCGGCACTAGAGCCAAGATTTGAGGCTTCGAGGCTTTTTCGAGCTTCCTCATGCATCTTCACATGCGGTCGAGGTCATCGAATCCACGGCCATAAGGTCTTCTCCACGTGCACCTCCCTGTCTCCTAGATTCGGAACATAGGGTCACTCCACTCTGGTTTGATGCCCCCGACGGTGATGAGCCTTGTCGGATCCGTGGGTCTGAGGTTCCTTGTATGCATCCTTGCGTTTGTCGATGCCAATATTGCCCGCGAGTGAGCCTCTCCGAGGTAGGCCTGGCTGAAATGGGCGCATTCCGAAGTAGAAGGCCAACAACTCCCCATGCTTTCTCCGCACATCCTCGGTGTCGAAGCTGTTGCAGGCGGATCTAGCCATCCGAGCTCCCCGAATGCACATCCTAGCTCGTAGTGCCAGTCCTCCTAGTCCGACAGAGGTCACCAACGTACGTGATTTTGCATGTGCATGGGAACCCTGTGAAGAAGAGGATCTACTCCGACTACAGCTTCCTTCCGCTTCCAATAGTACCAGAACCACTCACGATGGCTCGGATCTGGTGGGCTCGGCCTCGACAAAGGATGAACGCGTGCACAGAAACTCTGGACGTGTTCCAAAAGGCTCGGCCAAGAAGTCCTGGTGCTCATTATCCATCTTCTTCACCGATCCTTTCACGGGGAGATGCATCTACTTCGGCTAGGCCGGCATTTAGGCTGGCAGCACCCATTGGAATTTTACTATCTCGGACACGACACCCAGCCTGATGCCAGACTCCAAGCAACAAGATCCAAGGTGAAGTCAAGGCTAATCCAAGGTAAAATCGACCATCCAAGGTGAAGTCAAGGCAAATCCGAGGTATAACCTGTAGATTCGAGCTAAAAATCTGCAATCCAAGGTGAAGTCAAATCCGAGTGGAAGGAGATCCAAATGGACCTTCGGAGGGTTAATTTATAAGACCCTCGATCTACAATCAATGATATACCTCGATGACTTAGTGGCAAGGCTAACTTACAGACCCCTACATAGCCCAAGTTGTGTGAGAAGTGGAAGAAGACCTAAAAGGACTTTCGAAGGGCTAATTGAAAGGACCCTCAGTCTACAATCGTAAGTAGAGCAAAAATGCCGAGCAGGACAAAAATATCGCTCACAAGATAAGCAGAGCAAAAATGGCCGCTCGTATGAAAGCAGAGCAAAAATGCCGCTCGTATGAAGGCAGAGCAAAAATGCCACTCTTATAAAGAGTTAGAGCAAAAATGTCGCTCGTGTGAAGAGCGGGAGCAAAAATACTACTCACAAGATGAGTAGAGCAAAAATGCCGCTCGTATAAAGAGCAGAGCAAAAATGCTGCTCATATGAAGAGCGGGAACAAAAATGCCGCCTCGTGTGAAGAGCAGAGCAAAAATACCATTCATATGAAGAGCAAAGCAAAAATGCTGAGCAGAGCAAAATATTTTAATAGATGCATGGATGGATGTCCCTAGGCCTGAGGCATCATATCAGCAGTATTCCTTTTGTCTGATTCTCAAACCAGGAGTAGGAAGATAATGTTACTGGAGTATTTTGATACCTCGGATTTATATCTGGGACGTAGATTCCGAAGTGGCTGAGCCATATGTATGCCGTAAGAGGCATCCACAGCATATTCATGCTGAGATGAGCTATATTCATGCTGAGCTGAGCTATATGAGGCTGGATGAGCTATATCCAAGCTGAGGTGTTTCTATACTTAGCCATCTTCATGCTGAGCTGAGACTTCACCTTGAGTGATATCATGCAGAAAAGGTCAAAAATAATAAGTATCCCTATGTGGGGAGTATATGAAGACTAAAATCTCCTATACTCTTAGCTCCTGATTGATAGTTCATACAATTAATAGATAGAACCCTCATGCACCATGAAGTGATACTACTCATTCAATCTAAGAAGACCAACAGGTCAATACGATCTTCAAAGATATTCAAATTTCTCACTCAATATATTGCTAGTAACAGCCTCCTCATTTTACAGAAGCGAATGAAGACTATATACCGTAATAACATGATTAATGGTTCAAGATTTTCGGAGTTGCCCATTTTCTCAACCTTCTTCTTCAAATAACAAAAATTTCAAAGATCCAGATAAGCGATTCAAAATCCGTTGCTATTTTTTTTATTTTTTAAAATTAATTTGAACATCGAAAAATTTTTATTGAAATAAAATTTTTTTAATTTAAATTTATTTTATAATCACTTCAATACCATCATATAAGATCCAATTGTTCATTCTTCGATCCCAATAAAATAAGCCAGCAACAGCCGCAAAATCAAAAATCAAATAGCAGATGTATTTTATCTGCATGTAATAGCCATCTAATTTTCTTCCACCTGAATAAATAATAATATTCATGTACAACCCGCATGTCGCTTGGTACTTAGAGGCACCACTGACCAGCCGGCGGGCTTGGGCCACACCGCCTCCCGTGTGTCGGCCATTATCAGTCGCGTTATCGTACGGCTAATTATTTCTTTTTACCGTGGTTCCTCTCGCTCAGCCTGGGTCGTTCTCTCCGAAACGAGAAGCTTGACGCCCGATAGGTGCGGAGGGGAGAAAGGAGATGCCTTGAAGCGGATTCTGGAACCTCCGCTGACACCCGTACCTGCAGTCGATTCGATTTCTCGGGCCGCGTTTCCGCAGACACCTTTCAGGCAAGAAGAGAGAAAAAAGGCACTCCCTTACCCCTTTCTGTTTGCGCTTTTATTGCTTTCCTTTCTTTGTTATCCGCTGTTCTTTGTCTTCCTCCTCCACGAGCCGTGCGATCCCTCTCCTCTTTGCCATCTTTTCCAACAACGCATACTCACGATCCATGATCAATTGCAGATAGTTTGCAAATAAACACCCTCGACTTGTCGAGGTACTATCAATGGAGATCTTTTTCCTTTTTCCCCCTGCTCTTGAAAAAGATTCCCATCTCCCTCGACAAATACGATGCTGAGCATTTGTTTAAAAAACGCATCTGGAATGATTTCCTGTATTGATTCGATAACACGTTCTTTTACCAAGATTATTTCATTGATTTCATGAGGCCTTGGAATTGACTCAGGGAAGAGAAGCTCTGCAGGAAATGGCAGAATTTTCGCGATTGAGGAGGAGGAGGAGGTCTGGCCATTCAGCAAACTATATAATGTCGTGCAATTATTGATTTGGAACTGATTCTTTGTTTATGTGGCGTCTATGCCTCATTGCTGACAAATTGTTGAAGATGATCAAAGGAGGAGGCCAAGGAGACCTCTTCTCTTCCAAAGATCTAGTTCCTCTCAACCGTCGTTCTCACTCTGTGGATGTGAGTTTCCTTTGGTGACCTACTTTGCTTCTCAATTACCTGTTAGCTAAATTCCCCGTTCTGATGATCGTGGGCTTCTAGGTTCCTCATGTTCGGCAGCTATTCAATTGGGATTGTGGCCTTGCCTGTGTTTTAATGGTTTTAAAGACTCTGGGAATCGACCATTACAACATTCATGATCTCGAGAAGCTTTGCTGTACGACAAGGTGAGCTTTGTATGCCCAATCCTTCGAGATAAAAAGAAGATGCCTAATGTATTTTGCTTCAAAATGATATTCCAGCTAGTTTGTTGATTCTATTATTAACTGCTGGCCTTAAGAAACCTAAAAGAATGACATGAAATTGTGGATTCTTATGGAATACGCATTCTTTTCTATGCTGCTGGTTATGACGGCTTGACAGAATTTCAATACTCAGCTGCTTCTGTTACTTAGAATCTTTTCTCGTCCATGTTCCCATTTATAAGAGGCAATGATTTAAATACCAGAATATAGGACATACATGGACCTTTAGGGTACACATGATAGGGGGATGGTATCGGGTCGAAATGCCTCGATTAAAAATATTACAGAAAAATATGCACCAAGCAATAATGTGTCTGATATGCCATGATAGGCAGGATATGGGATGGTTCGGGCTTGGTTCAGTAAAACCGAGACATACAACTGTACAGGGATCCGCTATATCAATCTCTGGCTTGTAGACTGGACTCCTAAATCCTTGATAAAATGACATTTGCTAAAGGAACTCCTATTAAGAGCTAGTGGTAGCAATAACAGTGTCATTTTCAGTGACAATTTAACAAGACTATTTCTCAAGCAGTGGGAAAGATCATGCATTAGTTTAGAGAGTGAGTCCATGACTTCTGAAAAAGAAGCATACATTAGAAATTTCCAGTTTGACATCTTTAAAATTCCAAAGCTTTCCAATTCTCATCTAGGCACCCAATACACAAACATGTGATGCTCTATTTCCAAATCAATGCAGTCATTGCTTGTGGCTAAATTTTTTCAAAGGTTATAGTTCATTTAAGAACACCAAATATGCAGGTTTTCTGTTTAGGTGCTTATCCTGTCCTTCAGTAATTCCTATCAGAAAAATGTATGTTGATTTAGCTAGACATGCATTAGTATCATGTTATCCATTTATGCATTTCTAAATGAGTGTCGTTCTTTAGTTCATTCATGCCTTGCTCCTCTTTTGCAGTATTTGGACTGTTGATCTGGCATACTTGCTACATGAGTTTTCAGTTAGTTTTTCTTTCTTCACTGTCACTCTAGGAGTAAATCCAGAATTTTCAGCAGAATCCTTCTACAGGGTAAGTTCTTAGTCATTTTATTATGAACAGATTTATATTCCTTGTGCTTATTTGACCTTCTCATTATTATTTCTAAGGAAATGATGCACGATCCTTTTTTCTCTTTTTTTTTTTTTTTCTTTTTAGTCAGGCTTGCTCGACTATTTTCATCTGTTCAATAACATTTCTATATATCTTGATTCTTGTCCCCCTTTTGAATATGTTGTTCTTTTTGTCTACCGGACCTTTGTTTTTTCCTTCATGTTGCTGACATCTTCATCATATTTGGTGCTTGTGTTTTTTCTCCAATTGTTGTAGGGAAGAAATTTTCCTTTCCCCCTTCTTTTTTTTTTTGGGTGGGTTTGGGAGGTGATTTTTTCTCTGAGGTTGGGTTTCTTCTTCCCTCATCATCTGGTATTAGTTTTGATCCTGTTACCTGTTAGGAGTGATTTTATGAAAAATATGTCCCCTCCACTTATCTATCCAGGGCAGTATTCAGTGGTGTAATTTGGACCCATTCCTACTGGAAGGGCCATAATTTGAACATAGAAGCTTCAATGTAATTATGCATTTGATTTTGAAGTCAACTTCTTGAAGTTCACAAGGGCCTTTCAGTTAGATTGATGGCACTGCTTGATGACAAAACTGGGAATTCTGGTTGTTCCTCCGATCTAGACTTTGCTTTGTGTTAATATAGTTATTTGCTTGAAAAAAGACATCATGCGAGGTCATATAATTTACTAAAATGATCTGCCCCCTCGTGACTGAAAACTTTCACCTTAAACTCAAGAATGCCATTGACACTGCAACTACTGAACACATTTCTTGAAATCATATGGGTAACTTAAAGGATAAATATATGTTTAACGTGGTGGTTGACAACATTGTCCAAGTACATCAACAGGACACTTTTAACTGCAGATGTTGCAGAGTATCATATCTTCAATGTATTCCATAATGTTGTGTGGGTATTGACTCTGATGATGATAATTTGAAGTTAGAATGCTCAAACTCTTGCAGACATTGATAGAGTGCAGATTGTGGTTTGAATGAGTGCTTTGACAACCTTTGCTTTATCTTCTTCATCTCACATTAAGTCAAAATATACTCTATATATGTCCTGTGTTTTTTGTTTAATTATGCACTTTTTTAATTTTTGGCACAATCAGATTTAATCTTTTTTTACTTCTTGGGATGTTTGATTATGAAAGAACATATGGACCCTTTGAGATCATTGGATTTTTAAAGCATTTAGTCATGAGCGCTATGAAAACAATTGTCCATATTCTATATTTTACTCTAAATTTTCCAAGCAATTGAGAATCTGAGATAACCAGTGCCATGATTGAATTTTGTAATATGATACATTGTTTTCCGTTTTTTTTTTTTTTTTTTTTTTGTTGTTGGGGTGGGGGGACAGGCAGTGGTGTTGAGGGAAGGAAGATCCACCTTGTGGAATGATGCATATCTAACTAATTGGGAAAACAACTCCCAAGTTTCGTCCATGGAACCTCCATTCGGAGGAACCCAGTTGCGGCTGCTGGGCTGCTGTCTGGTTCATCATGACACATATAAGTTTATTGTCTTACTTACATATTGAGTGCCTCATATTACTTGCCTCAAAAAATAAGGATATCATGATTTTTTTTTTGTTGCAAACTTCGGATATTTGACTTCTCTCAAAGCTTATCTCGCATCATTTGAATATTCTTTTCTTTTTGCATTGCTATGCATGTCTATTATATTTTGACAATACATACAAAATCTTCTGATCTATCAGCAACATATAAAACTTTGGAACATGTGCAGGAGCAACTGCAAGATGATGTAGGAAGAGTGGATGGACTATTTAAAAAAGCACTTGAAGCTGGAATTAGCGTACAAGTATATGTTCTTCACATTACTACTTGCTGCCTTGTTTCAATGATGGGTCTATTTTCAAGGCTGAAAAAGTTGTCAGATGAAAAGTTGTTGGTTAACCAGTTATTAGTCTCTTGTATTAGTTTAACAAATATATAGTGTTTCACAGTGCAGATCCATCAGTGGAAAAGATATCTCTGTCCTAATATTATCTGGCCAGTGCATTGCTGTTGCTTTAGTTGACAAGATGAAGCTACGGTAAGGAATTTTTTGTAATGCTTCTTCCTATAATATAGTCAATAACAGAAAAGGTTCTCTTTTTTAGAAATCAAAATGCCTAGCTTAGTACCATGTTGTAGATTATCAAATTTGCATTGCAGATATCTTTGCTTTTCTTTTCCCAGGCCCTAGCATTACTTTTCCCTGGGCATCCTCCCTTCTCTCTACCCCCAAACACAAAAGCAGAGAGAGAGAGAGAGAGAGAGAGAGAGAGAGAGAGATGGTTGTTGGTGGTGGTTCATGGGGGTTTCCGGGTATCTTTACTTTTTGTGGACTTTACCTGCAAGAATCTAGTTAGTAAACATGAATGGCCGGCATTATTGCATTGAGCAGAATGCATTAATCTATAAATGTCATTTTTGTTTCTTTTACAAATATGCTTGATAATGCTAATATTGGTAGTGCAGTCGGACTTGGCTGAAAGATGTACATGTGCCAGAATGGTATGGTCGAAGCTCCGATTATATGGGTGAGAAGATTTTCTCCTGTTTGTATATATTTCTATGGTGCTCACCTTCATTTATAATTGGATACTGATTTTTATTTTGTGCTTTCAGTTTCTGACAAGTCCTATGCTGTGATATTTTTGAATTGTGAAACATTGTTACTTTTATTTTTCACATTGTTTCGATGAGTCCTTGGGATTATTATTGTATTGGGAGGTTATCTTATGGCTATTTTAGCACAGCGAATTTTTTGAAAACTTTAGTTAACAAGCCCTGCATGTGTAAGGATTTCTTTGCATATTGGAAATCCAAGAAGTAATATTTCTGTGGTTTGTTTTGAAAACTTTGAGTGAGGTACAACGTAATAGTGTGAAAAGCCATGAATCAAAAAAGTAGCAGAAATGATGGAAGAGGGTTCCTTTGAAGGTGAAAATGAAAATCACTGTGCAAGGCCTGTTGAATGAAGCAGCCATTATTGTAAGGAGAGGGTGTTTGTTATCTTTCCATTTTGTTAAATTCATGAAGTCCGTTGGCTAATTCTAATATTTGTCATTATGGATATCACCCTTTTTATCACCTGCTGATTTTAGCTGGTAAGAACAAACTGTTGATGTCAGAATTATGGTTAAGTGCCTTCAATCAGCCATAAATTGATTTAATTCCATAATGAAGCCACATAGAGATGCCATCTCTATAGCCTCTTAACCTTGTTGAACTCCACCTCAGAAGTGAGATTTGGCTTTATGGAAGGTTTCAATAGGTTGAGAGCCATCACCACGACACTTTCCATGGAATAGGTTTTAGCACCTGTTAATAATTCTATGCATGAGTAGCAAACTATCTGTCCTTAAATAACTCAATCCCATCACTTTCCTTGCTTGATCGCCTCAGTTTTAAGATTCCACACCAGTTGCTCTTGTCACCTAGAAAATAAACAGGTCTTTCCTTGTTTGGTCTTGCCACTCGAACAGTATTGAACTGAACCATCTTTTCTTTGTGTGGATGATTTAATATTTAATCAAATTGACCTATGCTCCCTTTATGTATTACTGTGTTGTAGAAATTGTAAGCTCCCTTTTTTCTTCAATTATTTCATGCAAATTGATTTCTTTTCTTATATATGGATCATCTACTAGTTGATCTAATTGAATTTGATGGTTTTGTCAGGGCACTATGTTGTAATATGTGGCTATGATGCAGATTCTGATGAATTTGAAATAAGAGATCCTGCCAGTTCTAGGTATTCTAATATAAATTCCTTTATTTGAACTAAAGTAGGGGAAGTTTCACATTTATATGATTTGCTTTTTCTTAACCATAATATAGTATGTAAATAATGCTATAGCACCTCTATGCTACTTAGGCATAACGTTTTTGCCTGTCGCTGTTAAATACTAAAGCTTTTAATAATGTGGCTGGTATGCATGCTGCTTTAATGCTTGCTGCTCTTTGAAAGCATTGCTAATAATTCATCGCTAGTCATTATCTAAATTCAATCTTTATGCATTTCTGTCCCTCTCAGTCTTTAATATATGCATCTAGACATATATCATTATCTATGTTCGTAATGAGTAACTATCATGAATGGAAGTTGTGAAAAGGTATAGAAAATCTTGCAATGACACCCAAGGTCTCCCTTAATAGAAATGGTTGGTAAAGATTCATACAGCTGATGCCAAATAGTTGGGACAAGGCTTGGTAGTGATGGTAATGATTGTGTTAAAATTGGATATCTACACTGTAGTAAATGCATCTCTTTCGAATTTTTGAAGTGTACTTTGGGGTTATCTATGGCATTTAGGCCCATACGATTTGATTTATAATTACTGAAAAGAGAGTTAAGTATCTTGTTTTTGTACCTGAAGTTAAGGTTTATCACTTCCGGACATAACAACATTAGAATCACTTTGCAAGGAGTTGTGGAGGGAAGATGAAATTACCACTATTCTTTTCTTCTTCTTTTTAAATTTTTCAGCCTCTTTTCATTAGTCAGGGTAGCGCTGCTTATCCTTATGGCATAGTAGCTGGGCAACTTGATATCTGCTCTTTGATTTGTCAATGGATCTGTTCTCTTTCTGTGACATGAGAAAACTATAGTCTGTTTGGGATAATGTCCACAAACTAAAGGCCTTGCAGAGAAGTTTTAAATGATGGAGTTTTATTATTAGTTTCTCTGAAGTTTGGGAGGTATGTGCAAATTGATTTTGAATTCTTCCCCACTAATCTACCAAGATATGGAGACTCTTCATAGGTTGAACTTCTGTGTGAGTGCTAGCAACTTGAGAGCCTAGTGTACAGAATGCTTCAGTTAATTATATTTAGAGGAACAACTCCACTTGTTGCTTTTGTAATGGAATGAGGTAGTTCTTGTTTGTAGCAATAGCCATACATTTAGAGAAAGGTCAGATCCATACTGTTCTATCTTATGTTGTCTTTGTATATTTTGTTCCATAACCCTCATCTAAAGACCTGGATGACAAAATCTGATAACAATCCTCTTCAGACATGTTACAATTTGCTTGCCTCTTGCCTAGCCTGCTCCATTCTTCCAAGTTTCCTTTATATTGTCTTCTCAGACCTTTCATCCAGATATATATTTTTCTTTGTTGTGTCTCTGGAATCTTTTAACTTTTATACATTAGAATCCTTTGTCCCTCTTGCAGTTGTATATTACACAAGTGTGGGCTTGCTCTATTTTTATGTCTATTTTTGTGTTCCAGGCAGGAAATGATTCATCCACTTTTCAATTGGCTGTTGTAATTCTGCAGGAAGTATGAGAGAGTTTCTATGCAGTGCCTTGATGAAGCACGCAAGTCCTTTGGCACGGATGAGGATATTCTTCTGGTAATAACCACCTTCTAAGTACTTAGAATCAGATATGTCAGATTTGTTTCAATTTATCTTTGCGATGTTCTATGATCTGATCTATAAGTAAGCTGGTTCATTTCACATGTTGACTTGCTAGTTATGGTAGGTTGTTTAGTTATTAGGAACTTTGTGATTGCATGCATAAATATTTGCACCCATGATTTCCTAGTTGGTGATTGTATATAGATGAGTCATCATGACCATTTGTTTGATTAATGCAGAATTGATATTTATCACACTTAAATTTCCCTGCCTGCTACAGTATTTCTCAGGTGACTGTAACCATGCCATGAAACCTTATCCCTTGTATGCACGATGAGACTGACTACGAGTTAAATGGCACACGAAAACACATATAGACAACCCTGCACGTATGATAGGCTTGTTGCCAGTTAAATTGATCGTTCAGATAACTAATGATCAAGTTAGAAGTGGTAGGTTGTGTGGTCGTTATTAACTCTGTAATTGACCATATAAAAATACATACAGCTCACGTTTCCTTTGCATTGATGTGTAAAGATCTATCAGCATGACTCGGGGCTTATATAGAAATATTTCCCAATTTTCTCGCTGCAACAGTATATACAAGGATGATAGATAATATTCAGCTAGAAATAACAAGCTATACCCTAGTTTGAGGGATGAAGCTGATTAGGGAGCTTGCTGGCAGACGTGCACTAACCACTATTAGGAGATCCTGCATGTGTTCACTAACCCTCTCCTGAGTTCAAATGATCAGTTATGCAAACAGAATGTGATTTTTTGGGGCTTTTGTTGTCAAATGCAGGTCTCCTTAAATGGGAAAGATGGTAACAAGTTCTC
Organism: Elaeis guineensis; assembly: GCF_000442705.2. Lineage (NCBI taxonomy): Eukaryota > Viridiplantae > Streptophyta > Magnoliopsida > Arecales > Arecaceae > Elaeis > Elaeis guineensis. Next base: position 876,005 of record NC_025997.2, on the reverse strand, counting down.
GTCCAAGCTCCTGATATAACCACATTTTATTATTATCATTCTTTGCAGGATCAGTTGGGTTGCTTCCAAGTGTTGTTTCTCATCTTTCACGTATCATTTGTATATGATCTTGTTATTCAATACTTACATTAGTATTTTAAAATGATAGCAAAGCATATATGAAAAGTCCAATGAAAAAAGGGGTTATTATGCAGCTGGAAACTGTTTTTTCTTTTCTCATCCCGTTACAATTGTTGCAAGCTTTTCTCTTTTTCCTCCTTTTCTTTCTGAGCACTTTCTTTTTGAGCAAGCAATTTTTGTAAGCGTTAGAAGAATGAGATATGTTGAAGGGAATAATTTTCATTGTTCATGGTTCACAATGGCGCTTTGAATGAAAATGGGGGGAAGCTGGATTTAGATTGATCCCACGGTATAGAAGGGTTTTTTTTTTTTTTGGGAGGAAAAGAGAGCCGAAGCTATATTAAGTTAAGGGTCATGAGTACTATGGTGGGGGATTTAGTCCCACATTGATTGTGAGTCAGGGGTACTCCGTCTTATATGAGATGGAAGATACTCTCTCTCAAGAGGTGTCTTTTGGGTCAAAGCCATGAGATTCAGCAACCGCAAGCCTATCAGTTATGGTTTAAGGACTGCAAGCCTATAAGCTATAGTATGTATGCGGTCAAAGTGAACAATACCTCTTATTGGGATGAGTCTTCTGTTTATATGAACTCACAGGTACCATATAAAGTGGAGTGTATAATCCAAAATGAATATACAATTGCACTGTATGCCAAACTGCTTTGTACCAAAATGCTATCCCAACCCAACAAACATGTGAAATATAGAACCAGGAACAACTAAAGTTGGTGTGTATTGAAGCCCTTGTGCCATGAAACATGAAAGCTGGCTGAAGAGCAGTACAACCATCAGCATTCTGGACATTGGTTCTTTGTGTAAGGTATAACACGGCAGCAAGTTCTCTGTATAAGGACACCTGTAAGCTGATGATTGAGAGCACCCATGCAGACGTTGAGATGTATGGTCGGCATGATCCTGCCGCAGTTGAAGAGAAAATAGGACCACTGTAAAGTGAATTACAAAACAGCAAATGGTGAAGCACTGAAGTAGGAAGAAGGGCACCATGTAGGAAGAATACCCAGCAAGTGATACACCTGCATGCCCAGCAACAGATACACCAGTATACTGAATAAAACGATCCATTGAAGCAACATACAAGGAGCAGAATAACAGCAAGTCAAAACCAGAATTCGTGAGCAAATGATCCATAATTCTTTGAAGCAAGAGTACCATAAGCAAGCGTATGAGACTAAATTCTTTTGAACCTAGCAACTTAAGGAAAGGCATTGCAACAACCCATGAAGAAGCAATTTTCCAAAGCAGTACATAAAGGAATGGCATGCCTGAAGATATCCGTTAAAGCAAAATATAAACAAAATGAGTAAGCAGCACCATGCCAGTCTGTAATTGCTGGGAAAGTAAGATGAAGTATTGAAGAAGGCCAATGCACAACAGTATCATAACATAAGCTGAATGAAGAAAGCTGGGCAGAAACTGAGAGGAAGAAAGGATAGTAACCATATGTACCCGTAAAAGGAGAACCATGATAGAGAGTAGCACGTACAAAAACCTGCATGAAAGATAAGAAACAAAATGAAAAAGAAACATCATAAATGGATATAGTTAGTGCCATTTGCATTTGCTTGGAGGAGAGCATTGAGTTCCGTAGGCATAGGACTCAGAGGATCACCATGGTCCCAAGCATGCTTCACAATGCAATTAACCACCGAATTTGCCTCCTTAAATATATGAGAAGCAACAAAATCTTTGAGGAATCCTTGACATTGCAAGATGTCTCATAAAATGGGGTGGCCTTCACACTTAGAAGACACTACAAGAAATTTGATTTTTTGCGACGAAATTTTAGCGACGAAATATTTTTCGTCGCAAAAAAGTAGGCTTTTGCAACGAAATTTAAATTTCGTCCCCAAAAATTAGGTATTTGCGACGAAAAAAATTGCGTTGCAAAAAGTTATATCTTTTGCAACGAAATTTTTTTTTTGTTGCTAGAAGTTCATTTTTAGCGACGAAATTTTTTTTCGTTGCAAAAAATAGTTTTTTTGGCGTCGAAATATTTTTTTTCGTAGTTAAAAATTTATTTTTTGCGACAAAAAAAATTTTGTCGCCAAAAAATTATATTTTTTACGACGAAATTGATTTTTCGTTGCTAAAAAAAAAAGACTTTTGCGATCAATTTTATTTATATTTAGCGACGAAACTATTGCGTCGCTAAATTTTATTTTATTAAAAAATTTTTGAATATTTTGCGACGAAAATTTAAATTTCGTTGCTAGAATTGATTTTTAGCGACGAAAGTTTTTTCATCGCAAAAAAATTTTTTTTTTGGCGACGGAAAAATTTTTCGTTGCTAAATTTTTTTTTGCGACGAAAATAATTATGTCGTCAAAAATTTAATTTTTAGTGACGAAATATTTGTTTCGTTGCGAGAAACTTGATTTCCCGATCATTTGCGACGAAATTAAATTTTCGTTGCAAAAAATTAATCATTTGCGACGAAAATATTTTTGTTGCAAAAAATCAAATTTTTTGGCGACAGAAAATTTATTTTTAGCAACGAATTTATTTCGTCGCTAAATATGTTTTATTTAAAAATAAAACCGAAGGTATTCTGCCCTAATTGAAAAAACCGCTTGATCTCCCTCCCGGCCCGATCTCCGTCGCGGTCATCCAAATCTTCTCCCTCCCCGATCTCCGGCGACAGTCGTCGTTCCCCGGTCGCCGGTCATCTTCCCGATAAGTCCTCTCCCTCCCCGCCACCATCCTCTCTCTCTCTCCCTCCCCACCGCCGTCGAGCCCTCCCTCCCCGCCACCGTCGCCGCTCGAGCCCGCCCCCCGTCGCTGATCGAGCCCACCTCCCAGCTTGCCGGCCATCTCCCTCCCGCCTTGCCACCCTCTCTCCCGCCTCCCTCCAATCCCTCTTCTCTGGCCTCTCCCTCCCTTTCTCAGTCTATGTTTTTTTTTTGTTTTTGTAGGGCCGCTGCAGCCGCCGCCGCGTCACCACCGGGCCGCCACCGCCGCGTCGCCGCCAGGCCGGCACCGCTGCACGATCGCGAGATCGCGAGATCGCGAGGGTTCTGGACGAGTGCCGGCTCTCCCACGCCGTGCACACCCGGAAGCTGAGAGAGCTCTCCGCCCTCCGCTCATCCGCCCCTCCCGACCTCTTCTTCCCTTCCTTCGCCCGAGCCCTGACCCCTCTCTTCGACTGCGCCTGCCGCTCCCTCGCCGCCGAGTGCACCGTCCGATTCGTCTCCGCCTTCGCCGCCCTTCCCGACGCCAAGGACGCGGCCGCCTCTGGTGCCTTCCTGGAGGAGTTCCTCCTGTTCCTCCTCGTCGCCTCCGGTGCTGCGAACCGGACCGCCAGGTTCCGGTCGTGCCAGATCATCTCCGAGGTTTTGTGCCCTTTCACGATTCTGGATCTAGGGTTTTGAAGGACCAATAGAATCCTTTCTGCAATTTTTTTTTTAAAATTTTCTTGGAAAAAAAACTGCCACCGATCTGTAATTAGTTAAAATTTCCCAGTTAAATGAACTGGTTTTATTATCTAGACATATGTGATTTTTTGATCTGTTATTTTCTCAGATTAAAGGATTTTCAGATCCGCTATTTTTCTAGAAAAGGAAAGAAAATTTTGTTTTGCAACTATTTTCACTACGTCATCACAATCCTATAAGATCTTAGGAGTGTAAATGCTGAGTTTTTTTTTTCAATTATTATTATTGTTGTTGTTGTTGTTGTTCAAATATTTTGATCCTTCATAGTTTATCTTCTTATCTTGTGGGATTGGGATTAATTAGGGGAAATACATGACAAAAAATAAAATACCAGTAACCGGCTTGAATCGGGTTCATGTTCTTCCTGGGTGCAAACATATATTTCTGTATTTTTTGTTTGCTGGGAGGAGAAGCATAATATTTGCATTGGCTTACGTTTGTCTTTTATCCCATTATGTTGGTCACTTTGATGATCTCATTTCTGTTTGTTGGTTCTTCTTAATCGCATTGATAAGAGAATGAGATTGAAAATACTGAAAGAGAATGTCATTCTACCTCACACTAAGGTGACAAATCTCTAACAACTACTGGAGGATTAGCTCTTGATGAAATTTCTCATGCAGATATTTTTGGTGGTTGGCTAGGAAAATTCCAATGCTATGCTGAGGAAATATAATGAAGCTTGCGGTGTCCTGGTAACAGATAGTCTGTAGAACTTGTTGGTCATCATCCTGTCATTAACTTCGTTAAGGAAATGTAACTTTTTGGTGAACCATATGGTATTATGGATTGCAAACTATACAAACTCAAGGAATTTCAATTTACCTTATAAATGAGCTGGGCTAATCTTTATCTACCTTGTTTTATTTTATTTATATATATATTTTTTTTGTTCATGTTGCTAATGTAACTGTAGAAATTAGCTGTTTTTAAACTGTGTTGCATCCTCTGTCTGCAAGCTTGTTATCTTCCTTGCCATATGTGCACGATATACACCTATACTTCTTTTCTATACGGTTTACTACATTTACAGCGCTACCTGATACTAAAGCTTGTCTTTCTTTCAAAGCTCTCTAAATTTATAAGCCTTAGAATTTCCGTTCGAGGATAGCGTACAAAAATCAATATTTTTTTTATGAAAAAAATATTGGTGCTTTACACACTATTCTCGAATTGTCCTCGTGGACAGTTTGGGCACGTGAATGAATTTAATATTGCAACACATGTGCTTGTATATCGCAGAGTTTTGTCGGTATTTTCGATCATGTTCTCTGGATACATAGCACAATTTTAATGCTTGTGTATCTGGAGAACTGCGTCGAAATGCTGCCGAAATTTTTTTGGTATACAAGACATGTATTGCAATATTAAATTCTTACGTTCCTGAATGGAATAGGACCATCACCCTATAGGTAGGAGATACAAGGCGTTAGTCAACTATTATTACATAAAATTGATTGTATAGTTTGCATCATAAATATGTAGGTATGGATCGTGGTTGGATGTCTTTGCGTGATAAGTTCTGTCCCGAGTATATTACGGGTGTGACGACTTTTATGAATGTGGCGTCCAATCATACTAGAGAAGATGGGAAAGCTCGTTGTCCATGTCGTCGATGTAGAAATTTATTTTGGTGTACCTTATCGGACATTCAGAATCATTTATACGAACACGGTATAGATGTGACTTACAAGAGATGGACTTGTCATGGTGAAGATTTGCCGACTAGCTCGAACATGTTATCCAGGAGTCCCATAAATCCGTCGTCAGTCGGTGGATCATGCAGTCGTGAAAGAAAAACACTTGGTGAAGAAGATAGAAAAATTTTAGAGGATCTTCATCCGAAATTATTTGAAGTAAATGTAGAAGCGAGAGCAGAACATCAGCATTCCATTCCGAGATAAGAAGCTGAAGAGGACATTAATATATCTATAAATGATAGATTCGAGCGTCTATTAAGAGATGCACAAAGTGATGTTTATCTTGGTTGTAAGAAGTACTCTCTGTTGTCCGCCGTAATAAAGTTATTACACATGAAGACACTTGGTAAGTGGTCAAACAATTCGTTTAATTGGTTGCTCAAATTTTTGAAGGACTTACTGCCAGAGGGAGAGTTACTTCCGTCAAGTCATTATGAAGCCAAAAAATTATTGAAAGGACTCGGTTTGGGAGTCGATGACTTGGGCCTACGCTGTGAAAAGATACATGCATGTCCGAATGATTGTGTTCTATTTCGGAAGGATAAACAAGATCTACAAGCATGTCCAATTTGTCATTCAAGCAGATGGAAAGAAAGTCATGATAAGGATAAGAAGAAAAAGAAAATACCATGCAAGATTCTACGGTACTTTCCGATTACACCACGATTGCGTCGATTGTTCATGTCGAGGCATACTGCTTGTGACATGCGGTGGCATAAGGAGGTAAATAATATGGACGATGATGTCATGAGACATCCATCAGATGGAGATGCATGGAAACATTTTGATCGTGAACATCCATGGTTTGCAGCTGATTCACGAAATGTCAGGCTAGGGTTGGCAACAGACGGATTTAATCCATATGGTAATCTTAGTACTGCTTATAGTATGTGGCCTGTTATGGTATTTCCTTATAATTTACCATCATGGAAGTGCATGAAATCACCTTTTAATCTATTGGCCTTGTTGATCCCGGGTCCCCGTGCCCCTGGAAGAGACATAGACATATTTTTAGAGCCATTGATCGAAGAGTTACAATATTTGTGGGAAGAAGGATGCGAAATATATGATCATGTTGTAGGAGGCATCTTTCGTATACATGCAGCATTACTTTGGACAGTTAATGATTTTCCTGCATATGGCGATATTTCTGGATGGTGTACAAAAGGGTATAAAGCATGCCCAACTTGTAACGATGATATTACATCGGACCGTATTCGCGAAAAGATTTGTTTTACCGGCCATCGACGTTTCTTGCCAGATGATCATAGATGGAGGAGAAGTCTTAAGTTCAATGGCAAGCATGAACGACGTGCGCAGCCAAGATTCTGGTCTACGGATAATATTTTAAATCAGTTACCAAACCCACAGGATGTTATATTTGGTAAGGGTCTGGCCAGCCAAGTAGGGGTGCGAACAAGTATCGGAAATTGGAGAAAAAAGAGCAAGTTGTTTGATCTTCCATATTGGAAAATGCTTCTTCTTCGACATAATCTTGACGTCATGCATATTGAAAAGAATATATTTGATAATGTATTTTATACCATTCTCAATATCGAAGGAAGAACAAAGGATACCGTGAAGGCTCGTCTTGACTTAGAGGATATGCGGATTAGAAAGGAATTACATTTGATTCGACGAGGGGATAGGCTGGTGAAGCCATTGGCATGTTATACACTGAATCGAAGAGAGAGAAATCAATTTCTTTCATATTTGAGATCAGTGAAGTTTCCTGATGGATACGCCTCAAACTTGAAACGGTGCATCAAGTCGAAAGATGGGAAGATCGTCGGGATGAAAAGTCATGATTGTCATGTACTTCTACAGCATGTGCTCCCAGTTGGTTTGTGCGGATTGTTGCCGGATAATGTGTGTGATGCGTTACTTGATCTGGGAACTTATTTTCGAGACTTATGTGCGAAGACATTGAGACGAAGTCAGATCGACATATTGGAGAAGAAGATTATCATTACTCTCTGTAAGCTCGAGATGATATTCCCTCCCGCCTTCTTTGATATCATGGTACATCTTTCTATTCATCTTCCACATGAGGCTAGATTGGGTGGGCCAGTACATACAAGATGGATGTACCCAATTGAAAGGTAATTGCATGATATTGTAATATTTATTATTCATTATTGTATTCTTATTATATGTGATATCAATTGATAATTTATTGAATAGGGAGATGCGTGAATACAAGAGTGCCGTCACTAACAAAGCACGGCCTGAAGGTTCAATAGCAGAGGCACATGTTATGAATGAATGTCTGACGTTCTGCTCTATGTACCTTCGACGAGTGGAGACCAAATTTACAAGGCCACAGCGAAATATTGATGTTGATGAGATTCTGACCGATGGATTGTCCGTGTTCTCCAATGTTGCCCGACCATATGGTAAAAAAGATTTTCGAATGTTGACACCACAAGAAACGGATGACATGCATTGGTATGTGCTAAACAATTGCGAGGAGGTAGAAGCCTACATGATGTGAGTATATACATTTAATTTTTATTTGTTGATATATCAATGAATGCACGTAGACTCTAAATTAAAATATACATGGTATTACTGTATCACTTCAGAGAACACGAAAGTGAGCTCAAAAGAAGTAATCCTACATTAGCAGCGGCACGACATAGGAATCAATTCGCATCATGGTTTGACGAACGGATAAGTTATGTTCATGTTCATCCATGATTAAAAGTTTGTTTATATAGTATTTATTTTGTCAAATTTAACCTGCTTATTATTCTTTTAATTGTAGATAGCTCAGCTACGTATAGACAATCCTAACTGTATCAGTAATGACTTAGCTGCACTTGCACGAAAACCTGACAGACGTGTATCAGTATATTCAGCATGCATAGTCAATGGTGTGCGATTCTTAACGGAAGATCGCGATCGTGATCGAACCACACAGAATTATGGAATAAGCGTGGAGGGCGAGCACAAGGGTGAAATAATAAATTTTTTTGGTGTTCTGCATGAGGTTATAGAGTTGAGATATAGTGGTCTTCGACGGATTATGTTATTCAAGTGTCGATGGTATGACTTAGGACGACACAGGCCAATTATTATAGATCCTCAACTCGTCAGTGTCCACACTGGTCATGTATGGTATGAAAGTGATCCTTATATTTTTGCAAAGCAAGCAAGACTAGTATGGTATATTGATGATAACAAAATGAAAGAGCCTTGGCGAGTTGCAATAAGGGCTCAGCATAGGCATTTGTTTGATCCTGCACTTTTCACATGCCCGAACGATGAACATCTTGAGAATGAAGTCTGTGCAATTATTGAAAATAAAGCATATCAAATGCAAGCACCAGATAACATATTAGTGCCAGATGATACGATTGACATAGGACAATTACAAAGAGACGACTATGAACCTGAGGATGTTTCTGTTGTTGGATCGTCCATAAGGGCACGGACACGAGCACGATCCAATAATGACTTCGTTAACGACAATGATGATAGTACTTCAGGGTCGAAGTCTTCTATGACTCCCGTCGAAGATGAATATATGGACACGAGTTCAGAATCTGAGAACAATAATTAATATGAATAAGTAATTCAATTTATTTTTTTTTTATTATATCATGTAATACTTGAGTTTTTTTGATTACTTACTGATTTAAATTATTTTAATCATTGCAGCATCATGACTGGTCCTGGACGTAGACATTCACGGGGTAGGCAGCAGGCTCCGCTTGATGATACACATCCTCACTTTAGTATTTTGCATGATGAGTCAGAGGATTTAGATGAGACTCAGTTGCCCGAGTCCACAGAGCCGCCTAGTGCTCAGCCAGAGCTTGCCCAGCCGGAGGCCATGGTACCGCAGCATCATCCCCTTACAGGTACATCTCTATCAATTTATAAACCATATATATTTTTTTGTTATATGCATTTAGTGATACATGATATATGTTCATTTCATCAATTTTTACATGTAGGAACACAGCATTGACGTGCAGTGCGTGGTCCTAGTAGGGGTTTTGTTTTGGAAAAATATGTGCATACACACAATGAAAAACCGAAGGTACATATATTTCGAGATCATCCGGTTGGCACAGAGGCTAGTATCGTCGCAAATGAGATCAGTTTGTATATGTGGAATCATTTTCTGTGGGCTGCTGAAAGTTTCAAGCATGTAGCTCCTCGATACCGTGATGCTCTAGTCTCTCACATCAGGGTAAGAATTAAATTTGGATGTCTTGCATATCATTACATGATCCATATTATTTTTGGTTATATAAATAAATTTTTTATTATATGAATAATTTCATGTATTTGCCTTTTGGTATGATTACTGTGTAGGATAATATTGACTTCGAGGATTGTACTGACGAAGAAGTGACGTCATGTATTCTCAAAATGGCTGCAAATAGATACAGAGATCGGCGATGTAGGCTTCATAAATACTGCAATGAGCTGCAGGCGAAGGGGATTGATCCTGTGACCCAGCCATACAGAAATTGGGCTGGGTCTAGTGACGATTGGCGGTGGTTATGTGAGCATTTTGGAAGTGAGGCATTTCAGGTATATCTAGTGTTCCAAGTTTTTTTAATTATGTTATGTCCTTTATTGGTTATAATTGTATGTATTTTGTAGCGACGATCGGAGGCGAATAAGGTGAATAGGAGCAAGATTGATTCTATTCACACGCAAGGAAGTGCCTCTTTTGCACAGGGAATGAAGATGATGGTACGTTATTTTTTTTCACACGCAAGATTGATTCTATTAAATATTTATATTATTTTTATATCTTTTTTTTCTTTTTTTTTGTTTGAACAAGGACTATCCGGAGTCGACGCCTATGCTAAATTCTATCAAAACAAGAGTGGCGAGTTCGTGACCGAGGAGGCGAGGCAGCGTCATGTAAGTATCATTACTCTACATTTTGAATACTTTTAAAGAGTTTGAAAAAAATTTATGATTTTATTTGGTTTATTGTGAAGGAAAAAATGTTAGAATTGAGAGAGCAGGCGACGAGGGAGGTGGGATCTGATGGTGATACTGGATCGCAGCAGGTTTGTTTGATGACAGATGATACGATTTTGGATACCGTCCTCGGGCGGCAGCTAGGATCTGGTCATAGCATGCGGTCCAAAAAATCACGCAGTTCGTCATCCGGCCGGTCTGATGATGCATCGGTGCCAGAGGCAGTTAGGACATCAATGAGCATGATGCAAGATCAGATTAGTTACTGGATGAATCGTAGTCAGACGCTCGAAAGGATCGTAGCTGCGGTGGCGGGACGGCTCGGTATTGATGCTTCTGAGTTAGCACCTCTACAGTCACATGATGCCGCCTCTGCACCACCATCGCGACACGTATCGGGTCAGGGATCGACGCCTAGAGGAGGGAACGAGGCCAATGAGTCAGATCATACTTAGTTTGTACTTATTTTAAATTTAAAATGGTGTATGGACTTATATTTTTGTATATGACAAAGATGGTTATGAAACTTTTTATTATTTGAAATTGGTCTTTTGACTTAGAATATTTTTATTGTGTTAACATACTGTTTATTTAAAATATGTTTGATCAGATAATTTGTATTTGAGCAGATTTTTTTAAAAAATTAATAAAAATTTTATTTTTTATCCAAAATTTATTTTAGCGACGAAATATTAATTTCGTCGCAAAAAAATTTGTGAATCCAAAAAAGTAAAACATTTATTATTCATTGCGACGAAATTTTTTATTTCGTTGCTATTTTTGCGACGAAAGTCTTAGTTTCGTCGCTAAAAATTATAACTTTTGCGATGAAATTTTTATTTCGTCGTAATTATGCCGACGAATATTTTTATTTCGTCGTCCTTATAGCGATGAAATTATTATTTCGTCGTCATTATAGCGACGAAATTTTTTTTCGTCGCAATTTTTGCGACGAAATTATTTCGTTGCTATTTTTGCGACGAAAAAAGTTTCGTCGCTAAAAATTTAAACTTTTTGCGACGAAATTTTTATTTCGTTGCAATTATAGCGACGAAATTATTATTTCGTCGCAATTATAGCGACGAAATTATTATTTCGTCGCAATTATAGCGATGAAATTTTTTTATTTCGTCGCCCTTTTAGCGACGAAAATTTTATTTCGTTGCTATTATAGCGACGAAATTTTCTTTCGTCGCAATTATAGCGACGAACATTTTTTTTCGTCGTAATTTTTGCGACGAAATTTTTGCGACAAATTATTTTGCGACGAAATCCGTCGCTAAGTTTTGCGACGAAATTAATTTTCGTCATAAAAAATAAGAAATTTTTTTTTTAATCAAAATATTTAGCGACGAAATTTTTTTTCGTTGCAATTTTAGCGACGAAAATTTAAGCTCTTGCGATAAAATATTTTCGTCGCTAATACAGTACATAACTTCGTCGTCTGGGTTTACTATTTTTTGCGACGAAATAAAATATTTTCGTCGCTAAGGTCTTTTGCTACGAGGCTTTCTCTACAAATTTTTAGCGACGATATATTTCGTCGCAAATACTATTAGCGACGAAAATAAGATTTTTAGCGACGAAAAAATTTCGTCGCAAAAAATCAAATTTCTTGTAGTGAGAGGAGGACGAAGTTATCCAAGAGATGACAATAGTGGAATCACCTTCTAGTAGAATTTGGTCTTGCTTGAGGGCATGAACAGCAACTTACAACCCAGTCCATGCACCAATAAGCTCAGCAAACGACATAGATATAGGGTTTAACCGAATAGCCGCCACCTTCGGAGGGTACCCAGAAGAATCTCTAATGATATATGTTGCAGCCATCTTTTGATTATGAAGTGATTCATCAAAGTTAACCTTTACTGCACTGAGGGATGGGGATAACTACCTAACAATAGTTGAAGAAGAAGAAAAAGGTAGAGATAATGAGCTACCCCAGTACGATGGAGTAGAAAATGGTTGACACCAAGGTAGAGAAAGATGCTTAGCAGCATAGTTGTCCTACAAGAAGCACAATAATCAACGAACTAACTATCTTACATGAATAGTTTCATTCTCAAAAATTTGCTGATCTCGGGTTGACCACAAAAGCTACAGAGTATAGAGCATAACAATCTTAATTCTCTTCTCTATCTGGGTATTAGTGAGGATAGACACTAAAACCGGCAAAAAATAGAAAAAGATATTGCATCGGATACTTCTGGCAATAAGCATCCATAAAGAGGAAGCAAACGGATAATTAATGAATAAATGCTCAATATCTTCAATTTGATTAGCACAAAGATTACAGTTTGCAGCAATTGGTGAAAGAATATTTGTGGCAGCTAAGTAAGCTCTCATTGGAATATGTGACTACAAGAACTTCCAACCAAAGGTCTTCACATTTGCAGGAAGTTGCAACTTTCATAGCCAAGAAAGATGAAAGAAAAGTAGAGGAGTGCATGTAAATTGAAGAAATATCATGCAGAGAAACATGAGTAGCCCTTGTAACACTTCAACATAACCGATCAGGTCCAAGCCCATAAGAGATGGAAATATTTTGAATGATAGACATCATTTCAGCCGAGAATATTTGCAAAAGAGTTTATTGATTCCAAGTGTGATTAAGAAGAATAAAATCGCCAACCCAAACATTCTGTAGATCTACCTTCATATTAACAAAAGTAGGCCAAGCAGTAAAAGGAAGGTCAATAATCCAGGGATCATAAAAAACATCAACAAAAGAGCCGTCAGCTAAAGTCTACTTTTTTCGTGGGAAATTAAAAGCGTTTGTTAGAGTTGTTTGTGTAAATAACCCTTAATTATGTCTTGGATTCTGGAGTATGTCTTAGACATTTGCTCAAAGCATTTTAGAGCAAAGCTAATTCTGCCTAGTTGGTGTAAAATGGTCAATTTGGGACCCACCACTATATGGAGGTTTCATTTATGATATATGTTTTCTGAAAGAACGACCTTAAGGTTATTGATTGAACTAAGTCAACCATATCACTTTTGGATCAGTTCAACCAAATCCTAATATATATAAGGTCATTGATGGGAAGAGAAAAAAAATCATCAATTATTTACTCGACAATTATTTTTTTTTGGATCCCCTTTCTCTTCGTATTGTCCATAATTTATCCAGCAATTTTTTTATCTCCTTCCTCTCCCATGCCACCTCCTCTAAACATCTTTGCGTTGATATCTATCTCGCCTCCGTGCTCTATTTGAAATTTTCTTCTCTCTCTTACCCTCTCTTCCCTCTCCTCCTCTCCCTCAACTATTGTGACCTAAGCTGCTATTGCAGCTGATTATACCACTATCATCATTATACGCAGCAAACTCTTTGCATCCTCGGTTTCTTAGGGGTCTGATCTCAACTATTTCAATGAAAAAAAAAAATCATGATGGATCTTTTGAGAGGAAAGAGGAAGCATGAAAATTATGATTAATTTTTTTTCTTTTTGTTCATGGATGATTTACTTTCTCTATTGATGTACCGAAATTTGGTTGGCCAGGGTGATTTACATGGTAGATTTGGTTCAATTAATAAATTCTCTAACAAAAAGAGAAAAAATATCCTGGATCTCTTGAAAAAATGATTTTTTTGGAAGAAAAAAAAATCATGAAAAAGAAAATTTTTGATTTTTCCGGGGAAGGTAGTCGCTAGTCGCGGACTACATTGGAGAGGGCGCGCTTCCTAGGCTTTGGTATGCCAACGGTTCCTAGGAAATTTTTTAGGGACTGATGTTGGACTTGGTAGAATCTTCCAATAATTGAAACTATCGGCCTCCTGTTGGATTAGGGGTGTGAGATAAGACGTTCCAGCTAACTCTAAATTAAAATAATGAATAAGAGCTCACCTAGCTCGGTGATGATTCGGTAGATGTCATGACGTTTTGGAGGGCAGAGTTTTCGGCACCTGGAACTGGAAGTCCAAAAAATGAGCGCGGTTGATGGTGGATTCGTTCGATGCACGATCCGACCTCCATCGACAAGTAATCAACGTGCAGTTTTAAACCATTTGGCCTCGAGAATATCGTTTGCTTGAAAGCCAAAAGATCAAAGGCACTCCACTTGGAGAATCTAGCGGTGTTCCGCGTAAATGATGGTGGTAGGTCTGGTCCCGGTCCCTTGCAGAGGCAGAGAGCGAGAGCGACGCTACTATTTACGTCTTTCACGTTAACTGTGGCTGGGAATGGGACGTCTACGACCAGAAAGAAAACAAATTGGATCTTGTTACTATAATTAGGACCATGAATCAGGGAAGCGGGTCGAGTCAAGCCAGGAGCTGCTGGGTGGCACCGGCACCGCACGTGGTAAACCATTCCAAGGTTCTTCCGGTCCGGTCCCCAACAATCAATAGCCGATTTCCACGTCGGAAGACGACAGCTTGGACTCATCAATCTCAAAAATTCAAATCCCAAATCTTCGCTTGCTGCATGTCCTGCACGCCAGACTTCGTGCACCAGAACCGCCTTTCCTTGCCACCTAACGCATTTTCACACCACAAGAAAGAAAGCCATCTTCTTCTTTCTCTTAATTTTGTTTGCAAACAAATTGGCTACGCCTACCATCGATCTTTACTGTGACGACGGCTGACGAGAGCTCTCTGGGGGGATTTCGCAGCGAGAGTAAACATGGAGAAAGGCTGAGTGGTCCTGATCGAGATTGGAATCGATCGATCGGTTGAAACAGGATGGAAGAAATTAATGGATGGTCCATCTGCATGTTCACCCGTGCTGCGGCGAGGATACGACAGCAAACTGCATCTTCCATTCTCTCTCTCTCTCTCGCACTCCCATTAAGACAGCAGCAATGTAATTAAACGAGAAGAAGTGGAAAATTACAGATGCAACAAAGTGCAACTGCGATAAAAGCTCGCAGTGTGCCAGAACATAAGATTCTAAGTGCGCGCAACTTGTGTTGATCTGATCTGTAAACATTATAAACATGTTAATCTGATGATTGTGTTTCAGTGTAGCAAGCGCTTAATTTCTATTTGACTGAATGTGCTTACATTATACAACGATCATTTTGATACATAACAGACATGCTTTATGGCTTCAATTAAAAGTCAAGTCCACCATCTTAAATTATCATAATAATGTATTATTGCGCCTGAAGACTTGAGGTTTTGTTTGGCATATCAAAATAAATGTTTTAAAGATGATGATTGATGCCAACTAATTAATGTCAAGCTGAATATTATGATTAGTGATTCTTCAATTATGTAGTTGCCATTCATGTCACGCATCCTGCACCACGTCCGAATCAAGTATTGACTTTGGTTTTGAATCATTGCACCAGTTAAAAGTAATATCCATGCACCTTTGTGGTCGCTTCTTGACAGGAAGAACAGGTTGAAACAATTTTAACCGAACCGTTCCGACTCTAAAGACTAATCTGACAGGAGTTCTTATTTATTGACCCCAATGATACAAAGAGTTGACATGTTAAATCCCTTACAAGTCTCAAACCTCACGATCTGATTTCTATGCTAATACAAAGTAGCGACCAGGATGCACCCAACTCAGCTCATCACTCATTCTAATTGTATGCGAAGTAAGAGAAACAGTAACTAATGACAGGGCCCAGGACAGCTGAAAAGAAAAAAGCCCTACAAGGTGGGCCTCGCAACTGACCCGCCCACAAACCCAACAAGGTTTTAGAAGATAAATTATAAATATCAGGCGATATTTCAAGCAGGATCAAGACGAGGAGGAAGCCAGCAGACATTATTCTCAAGCCTCGCTTCCCTGCTTCAAGACCTTCCATCTTTGTCCTCTAAAAAGGAGGGGGGGGAAGGGAGGCTTTCATTCTTGCACACGATCCCCCTCCAAAAAGGGGGAGCCGCTATATATGGTATCGACGCTTTGATATTTTCACCGTTTTCTTTTATATTGTATAGTTTGTGCAGGCAAATGATCGGAAGATCCATAACAACCGGCTGTTACGGTTGTGAGCAGGGTGGAAAAGGGATCAGAAAACATGGGACAGCAAGTGAAAATGCATCGCCATCATGGATGGGAGAGACACATTTACTTTTAAGCTGGGATGGACAAAGCCGGAATTCCATGTTTGTTTTCCTCTAATCACAGTTTTGTTGGAGCAATGTTACGCTGCTCTTGTAAAATGAACATGAAAAGTTTCCTTAGCAGGGGGCCAAAAAGAATCGGTGCAATTCTTTGATTTATCATCAAATATGATGGACTAGTTAATTATGACATTGCAAAAAAGTCACCTATCATGAATCCGATTTTTTTATTTTTTTTAACATGCACTTAAGAAACAGTATGAAACATTTTTCGTTTTATTTTTAATTAAATTACAATCATAGTTTAGAGCAGAAAAGATGATATATAGCAGATCGGATACATGTAAGCAAACAAGAGAGGGAACAAAGTATGTTGTTGTTAAGTGTTTTGGCCCGGTTGCAACTCTGATTTTGATTTTTAGTTCATCTCATATGTAGAGCCCAAGAGACAACATACATAACAAAGGGTGACGCACAGATTTGAAAATGGAAGCATGAAAGTTTTGGTAGTCGAGAAGGATCAGTGGGCTCTGATACTATGTCAAAATAATATATTAATTTAAACGCTAAAGCATTTATATGAATGGTCTTAAAAATATATAAGCACCACAAGAGTTTTTAATTCATCCAATGTGATACTATTATTTTTCAACAATTATCACTGTCGTAGATATTCCAAATAAATGATTTTTCCATAGATGAGATAGGAGTGGTGGATTGCCTAATGAGTTGAGAAAAAAAGAATTGAATCCTCTCATATTCGGAGATCGAACTTGATAGTGTGATTTATATAATCATGGCTATCTATGCCATATAGGTGGCATATAATGCATTGAAAGACACATCAAATTGCATTCCAAGATGGACAGGATTTGAATACAGATAGGAATCTATCATATTGCCCGGCGTATCCTTTTCTGCTTGGTCACTGCAGTCAGTTAAGGAAAGATTGGTGGATAGCTATACACCACCCAGGAACTTGCCGATGCAAATATATTAGGCGCCGACAAAGCCCAAATCCGATCACCCAACAATAGGCTGACAAATGGTATCAAAAATGACCTATTTTAGTTGGACTTAGATTGATATGCAAATCCGGATAAAGAAGGCTGAAGTCGGCATTTCGCTCGACTCTAGACTCTAAGGTAGTGTTTAATTGTCATTATTTTAGGTGGAATAAGGGCTTATTCCATCTTATTTCCCAAAACATCTTCTAAAGTGATAGTGGGCCTTGTAGGAATATCAACTCCTTTCAACCTGCATTAATTATGCATTAATTACATTTTATTTTCATCTACCTTGAATAAGTTATTCCATGTTGGACCATGAAATAGCCTATTCTAAGTCTTTAATGAGAAATTAATTGCACCTTATTCTAGATTAGGGAATAACATTGCATTAATTGCACCTTGTTTCCAATAGAATAGCAGACTTCCAACCAAACAGAAATCTGTAATATGCATGGTGGATAGCTATTCTCTGAAAATTCGTATCCATATTTCTAGAATACCAAAAGGGGGCTACCAAACACTACCCAAGAGTCTAATTCCAATAAGATTATAACTCCTCATCTATATAAAAGGCTTAAGATCCAAAGTATGCATACATGGCACAAGCTCTCTACTCTCTCTTCTCCATCTTTTCATATTTATTTTCTAGAATTCTGTCTGACTTAAGCATTGAACGGTTATCGGATTGGTTCTGACAACTTTATTTTTTTTCAATGCTATATATCTACCCATGTCCTTTAGATCATTGGTCAACATTTTTTTCCTTTTCGTGTTGATCGACCGGCGCTGTTCCATCTCACAGACCAAGTATTGACGGTATTAGATGCCTTGCAATTTCTACAATTTCGTAGCAAGTCACTGCAGGAAAACATATTGCAAACCGTTCTAACCTTCCATTGCAAACCGTTCCATCAGTCAACCCAAATTCGTAGTGCAATGGAAGGGATGGTGGCCCTACGCCTCAGTGAAGTAGTCACAGCTGGAACGGCCAAGGCAAATGCGTAGGCTGTCCGGTGGATAAAGATGACCTTCCTTCCACTATCTCTAGCTTATTTATCAAACGGATATTATTAAGTTTCTCAATAGGCGAACAAACTTTCTTTTTCCTCGGCTTTTCAAATACAGCTTTCCATTTCATTAACCCGCTTCCACTTTGTCGGCAGCTAAAGACACGTTCCTATGATCCGTCCACATACACTTTTTCTAACTATCCATGCAAGTTTAAATATGATGATCTTTAGTATTTTAAAGAGAAGAGTGTGTGTGTCTATATATATATATATATAATCGGATCCAAAATAAACAAATATGTAAATTATGGATCCATTTCATTAATCATGTACTCTATACAACAAAAAAAAAAAATCAAAAGTAAACATGTCTCAATAACCTACTCATTAAATGGATATAAAAATGAATATGTGAAATAATACTAGACCATATTTTGATTATTCAAATCTATTAATTATCAATCTATACGTCTTTTAACATGTATAGATAATAATCAATAAAATAATTTTTTAACCTAATACTAGTTAGATGCTTTATCATCTATTTTAATGTACTATTGTGATTGAAACCATACATCTTCTTATTTGCTTGATGCATGGATTACAAATTAGCAAAAATATTATTTTAAATTTCGAGATATTTTTAATAGATGAGTACCTGGCTTTTAATTTTAGATCCATTTCATCAATTCATTCTTATGGAAACATTTAAAACTTTTTAATTGTTGGCGTAAGGTAGATGTTTAACTGGATTCAATAAGCCGGAATGGCGTCCACGAAACGGGGAGCTGGCCCTCGCCGCCTGTCGCCGGTAGCATCGGGTGCCTTTCCGACGGTGGCAGACAAAGTCTGAAAAATCTCAACAGCTGCGGAACCACGATCGCGACAGGCAACGGTTATACTGACTCCTGAGTGAATCTCCGCGGCTGCCACGTCACCGATAGATTCAAGATTCCAAGAACGAGGCGGTTTGGTCCATCACATGATCCACGGCGGCAAGGGCGGACTGGTCTGCCCCGGTCCCCAGAAAGAGACACACTTACCATCACATTGGACCGGATATCATTTTAGTTTCAGTTTGTTTGTGGTGAGCTCACCTGGTGGTGATGCGATCTCGTACGCCGCGACGGTTGGAACGGGACGGCCAGGGTAGCAGCGTGTGGAAGGGGAGAGGGTCTGGGAGAGGTCCAACTAGAGAGGGAACGCTAGGATGTCGGGGGTAATTTTGTAATTTCCCACTCGATTTTCTCACAATTTGGCTGTGAGAAAGAGACGCGACTGCCTCGAACTGTTCCTGGAGCTTCAGATCCTTTTCCCGCCGGCAACCGGATTCTAATTTCTTCGTTACGCGTTATCTGCATCGTTCAATTAACAAATACGAACAAAAAAAGATTCACTTGATTTTCTTTCTTTATTTTTTTAAAAAAATGTTTTTCCTCACCAAATTCGTCGAGCAAAACTTTGAATAAAATGAGTTATAAGAGCAAGATGGTGGTTTAAGCAACGGAAAGGAAAATAGACAATCGAGTGGCATCATTTTTGTCAGTTTCTGTCGTGTTGGTGTTTCAGGAGTCGCCGAACATTGGTCCCTCATCAAAAACGCTACCGGGCCCCTAGCATCTGCTCAGGCTAAAACAAACACCGAAAGTCGACCGTCCAAATTCTTACCCTTCTTTTTCCTTTCTTTGTTTGATCATTGGTAGAGAAAAACTCTCATAAAAGTCTTACCATCCGTGCGACTCAAATCTCCCTGGAGTGTAATGAATAAAATGATAATTTTATCCTTGCCAGGATTTGGAAGTAACGGCCACAATTTGCAACGAGAGGATGGTTTAGTCAATGTGCAAGTGTGCAGAATCGTGACGAAAAAAATATTTATTGCAGCGATGGTATCATATTAAATTTATAATAAATTAATAAAAAATTTTATATTTCATCAATTATCATATATTACATTGATTTTTATAGATAATACTCTATATTATCTTCCGTATATTTCATCTATTTTTAATTTTTTATTAATTTATTACAACGGTGATGTGATATCACCGTCGCAACGAATATTTTCTCCGAGACGGGATGCAAGTGTGCAGAACCGAGAAGGACAGATTGCAAATTTCTTCATTTCTTGGGTTTCTTGTTCATAATAATTTGGCGTCTTCCCTCTATTTTTGACACGCCGCTCCGGTCGACATTCCCTCCCACCCGCCCCAACCCACTTTTTTTTCTTTTGGGTACAACCCTCCTTCCCTCTTATAGGCACATCTCTCTCCCTCTGTCCCCCCGTTCCCCATCTCTCCTCGACTCCAAAGAAAAAAAAAGAAAAAAAAAAAAAAAAAAATAGAGGCGACCAAGTCCCTTTGCTTTCCTACATCTCGCTTTGGTCCCTGCTTGCCTTTTGGGAGGGGCCCGACCCCTGGTAAGTGGGAAACCCGCCAGCCAGTGTGGGCTATTGTTATTTCTTCTCCCACCAGCAAAACTGCGTAACTGCAGATAGAGTCATGCCCACCCTGCCCCTACCCTGCTATTTTTAGCATCTCTTCTCGCCCTCTAACCAGACCAGCGAGCGAGCTTTCTTGCTTACCTTCCGATATGGCCGAGGATATGGAGGACGCTGAGTTCTTGCTTCCGTCCGAGTTCCTCTGCGACGATTTCTTCCTCGAAGGAGTCAGGACTGCGGGGACTTCCTTCTCCACCGACCTTTGTCCCGCTTCCGACTCGAATCCGAGCTCTCCGGTGGATCCTGCGACCACCAAGTGCCACGAGGAGGACTACATGGCCGGGCTAACCCAAAAGATGGTTCGCTCCTTCCTTCAGGACGACGACGCCAACGATACGCCTGTTCTTGCAGTTGAGAACGCAAAGGTATCTATTTTCCAACATCTGACTCCTTTGTTATCATACATATATCTTTTTAGGCGTTTCGCAGGAAGTTGCAACAGAAATCAATCTCATCCGCTAATTTGATTTGGGGTTTTCTGGATTTGCTGCGTAGGCACGGGCAGTTATGGCCGGTTCACCGCAGTCTACTCTGAGCCCCTGGTCCGCTTCCGGGAAGGGGAGCCCGAACGCCCTGTCGCTGGGCGTGTCGCCACCGTCGACTCCGTTGGAGCGGCACAAAGACGACGCTTGGGATCTGCTCTATGCGGCGGAGGAGCACGTCACGCGGCTGAGAAGTCTCAACGACCAAGGCAACCATCACAGCTATCAGGGCAGCGGGCTCTTGTGGAAGTCTTCTCCCCCGGTTTCGGCCGCTTCCAAAGCCCCCGGCACTGGTTATTACCACACGCCAGCTCTCACCCAGAACCAGCAGCAGGTGTGTGTGTTCGTATGCGTGTCTATTTTTTTTTTTTTTTCCTCCTCCTTCTCTTTCCCTTGAAAGCTTTCTTCCTTGGTTTTCTAGGTCTAAGCCTTTTCTCTAATCATGTTTTGCATCCTCTCGTAGTTCTGTCATCTGAAGCAACCGCAGTTAATGAAGCGGCAGCTCTCTGCAGCATGGGGGAGGCAGAGCAGAGCAAGGGGGGGCGGCGGGGTTTATGGTGGGGAGGGACGGTACGGCCGGCCTCTTGGCTTGCCGTCTTCGGCGTGGCCGCCTCTTCAGAAGCACCGGCAGCAACCCCAACTCGGTTCTTCTGGCATGAGAGCGGTTTTCCTGACTGGTGCCGGCGCTAAAAGGGAGTCCGCCGGCACGGGTGTTTTCTTGCCTCGGAGAGTCGGCACTCCAAACGAGTCGCGCAAGAAGCCAGGTATGATAGCCCTCGGTAATCAATAGAACAAAGACCATCGTCGATCTAGGGAACACCCCGGCTTAATCATTGTTGGATCGATATCTGTTCCACCAGATTTGAGATTTATTCTGTGTTGTTGAATCCCAATATTGTTTCCTTTTCATCAATTTTGTCTTTATGATTGTGGTTTCTGTCCGGTAGTAGCATGTTTTTAATGTTTTACATTTCATCACGAATGACAGACAAATTTGTCGGCGAAATATCTCATATATTTCTAATTTATTGGTTTTTATCAGCTTGCTCGACTGTGCTTCTTCCCGCAAGAGTAGTTCAGGCTTTGAACTTGAATATGGAAGAATTGGGAGCCCAGCAACACTTTCCGGATGGCTTTGTTCTTGATCACGGTAAGGAGGACCTTTTATCCAAAAACTGGGAATTGTTATGCATGTGATTATTATGAGATTTTAGGCACTGTGTTTTTGTTTGAGAGGACCATTCTTTGCTAATAGTGTTTAATTTCTTTTTATGCGCAACCGCAGGTGTTCTTGGGCGGGCCAACGCCGCCTTTTCCCAGCGGAACCGGAACCACTTCCGTCCCCCCGCCGCCGGCCGTTACGAGCCATGATGTACGTCACACCAGGGATGAACGTACGTAATAACCCTCGCCACTACTGGCCTCTTGCGTACCGATGGTGGTAGCACTCTTGCAGTAGGTAGTGCTGGGTGTACTAGCTAGGTATTGGGCAGCAAGTAAATCCCAGCTTGGAGGAGCGCGCAGCATCTGGTGCTGCTTCTAGTACGTAGTCTAGGAACGTTATTATTGGATTTGAGCATGGTGGAAGCGCTGGGAAGACGGACCTCATGAAATAGTTTGCGTCAGTGTAGGGAATGGAAGTAGAAGAGTAGAAGAGGAAGAAATAAGTCATGCTTTTTGCATATATATATATATATATATATATATATATATAGAAGAGTAAAGAGGAAGAAATAAGTCATGCTTTTTGCATATATATATATATTGCAGAAGAATTATCCAATAAGACGCTCGCTTCTCTGAAGGTTACCTTGGTACTCGTCAAGCCTAACCCAATTCTCTCACTGCAGAAGCACATGAGCTTGAGGAATAAGGAAAAATGCCTCCTTTGTAATTGTCTTTTTGTTATAGTCTCTCTCTTTTCTATTTTTGGTCTGAGGATGGAGTTAGGAATTAGATCATATACAATAGCATGGGCTGTTACAAGTTTTATCAAGCCATGTATTTTGGAAAAAGGGTTTCTATATATGACTTGAAAATTAAATTCACCTTATGTGCTTGATGCTGTATGTCGTGTTGGATTGTTCTGCTTCCCCTCTTTTAGGGCCCATAGGAGGGCCTCAGGATGGGCTGGTCAACTACCCGAATGGAATCTATAAAATGTCAGGCGTGATTGGTTTTTTTTATTTTTTATTTTTTTTCCTAGAAAGAACATAACATCTGAAGGCTGAACGTTTTATTTTCTTGTTTCCTGAGAAGATGTGATGGGGATGGTTGCTTGTGCGTTCAGCGTCCGGGGTTTTGTTTAGCGCTGGTGGCTATTCTTCGGACTTTTATTTATTCATACCCACTTTGGACTGGGGCGGGCTGCACTTTGTTGTTTGACACGGTCAACATCCGCATGCATGTCTAGCTAGTTAAATAATACTTCTCTAGCTAATTAAATAATAAAATTATGGTATAAAGACGACCGAAAGTTGCTTCGTATTTGTTCTCAAAAATGTGCAGTGGTAGAGGTATCGGTAGGGGTGGGAAAGCTTGTAGCGGAAGCAGGAATAAGTTCGTGAGAAAATGGAAAGTTTTGTCTTGCATGATGGTGCTACGGAGTTGTCTGCACGTTACATTTCCGCCACTTTGGATTCCTTTCGTTCGTGAAAAGATTCTCTTTTCAATAAAATATTTTTCTTCTACAGAGAATATATCTTATTTTTAAAAATTAAATTTCATATATCACATTAACCATATATATATATATATATGAAAATACCATATTAGAATAGCTTATGCGTAGTTAAGTATTTATTTTTTTCCAAAAAATTATATAAGCTTTTAATAAATGAAAAATATTTTATTCCATTCTATCTAAAAGGTTAGAAGTGTTTTTGAAAAAAAAAAAAAAAATTCCAACTCCTAATAGATGGGAATTGATTTTCCTATATCCTACAAAGATCTTTTCTTCCCATGAAATATAGGAATAATATTTTCATAGGAAGGTTATTTTCCATCTCTTTTTTAAAAAACTCCAATAAGATACTCTATTCCTTTGTTGGCCACATTTTCTTCTCTCCTCTTCCCACGAACCAAACAAGTCTTTTATGTGCGAGATTCCGGCTGTGGTACAGGGACCGATGATCTTCATGCGATCAAATGGTTCGCATTCTCCAATTTGTTTGATCCGATATGCAGGTTGGTGGACTTCTAAGATTGCAAGCTCTTTTGGTTATGCTTGTGGCCCTACCTGTGACATTTGGTGATCTTTGTCGCTATGGTTTGGTGGAGCGTGGGCATGCTGCGTAATGGGCCACGGCACCGACTCATGCATGGCCCTCAGGGAAGCTACCCAGCCATGGGACCTAGTGGCAGACTACTGCGCTGCGCTCTGCCCACTATTTAATGAGATATTATTGCATGGACCTGGTCAAATCTTAGAGCATCTGCACGGTGGACGACGTGCAATCAGTTGGTGAAATACAAGGGGGAATGTGGCGTGTTATCCATCGTGGGATTTGGTTTACCCAAAAAAAAATCCACCGTGGGATTTGGCGTGATCCATTGGACCTGATCCAAGTAATAATTAGACCTATTTAATGTGGATTTCATAGAAATTGCATCTTCATCTCGTGGAAATTTATCATGATCTCTCATAAAAGTCGCGTTCAATCTATTATTCATCGCTTCAAGATGGAAGATGTGTTCTTCCAAATGTGCCTATCGAAGAAACAACTAAGAAATTAATGGGGAGGAGGTGATCGTTTATTGAATAATCGCACCTGTTGTTATATATATATATATAAAATAGTACAATTACAATAGGGAGCAGGCTCCAAAAAAAGTAACAAACCAAAAACAGAAAAGGAGTATCAAAAAAAACCTGCAACCAACTCTCAAGAAACTGTTTGTTTTTTTTCGTGTTCACGGGTCTTTGTGTTGGATTTTCAAGTAATGCTATCGCAGGGCCTGCTGCTGCAGTTTGGGCCCGTTTTTTGTTGAGGCTTGCTTACTCCATTCCTTAGACCCCATCTCGCCATAGCAAACTACTACGGTTTATTGACAGTGAAAAGAACGCCTTTACAATGCAAGGGGAAGCCCGGAGACGTGAAGCATTCAATGTGTTTGTTTCGCGGCCGGATGCTAAGTTTTTGTTGAATTGGCATTTGGTCAATTCTCGCATTTCAATACACCATACTTGAAATAAGATCGCAGAGTGAAAATAGTCACGTAAATGCGGCTCTTAGGACAACCTCCAGGCTAGTGGCTCGTATGAGATATAATGGTTCTTTGATCACAGAGGTTGCCTTTCTTCGCCGATCAAGTAAATGTTCTCAGAATGCTCATTAAGATTTATGATTTGGATTTGGTTAAAGAAGAGAAAACCAAAAGGAAAGTAAGACAAATAGATTATGAGGTCATGGACTGGTGGTGTATCCAACATTTCCCACTCTTAAACCATCCATTAGGATTCTATTTGAAGTGCCGAATGCTATACGTATATGGCTTTGCTTGAGGGCCATTAACCATGTAGGCGGTCTTAGCAAGCTGCCAACATCTATCGCTGCCCCACCAGATGCAATTGAATTCTCTCAATGTGGCAGCCTGCTACCAGATGCAGAGAATCAGTTGAGGCACGGAATTGGTTGAGAGTTATTAGATTCGGAGCTTGAAAATTTCCAGAATCAACTCAGGAATGCGACAAAAGAACCGAAGATGCCACCAATTGTCAGGAAAGAATTCAATTATCATAATGTTTCTCAGTCGGATACAGTTGTTGATGCACCCTCCTTCATTTACATAACTTTAAGGCATGAAATCTTAATGTGTTAGACCAGGGATTTAAGGCAACCAATGAAGGCAAATTAAATCATTTTCTATATATTCTTGGGATATATATCAACTATGAGGTGGTTTCTCCTACTAAGGCAAGTCATAAAGTGATTTAAGAGAGAATCTGCAGTCGAATTTACTGTTTAAACCCTTGGTAACTCAAGCTATCATGATGCCTGCTATGTTTTAAAATGACAGAAAATACGCGGTTGGGGTACATTGATTTTGTTCCCATTTAATTCTCGGATGCTTAAATCGGTGCACTGGCTGTCACTTTTATGTTATCTTCTTCAGACTCATGTTTCTTTTCATTACCGTGTCTCCAGGCATTTGGGCATACACTCATGCAATTGCCCATACTCTTCTTCGTCCGAGTGCATCTTGATGAGAACATTCATTATCACCTGGCATGCTAGACCTACCACAAATTCTAGCAGATTCGGATCAAAATTCAGTTGTACCATGGAATGGATGTGATGTACTCACTTAGCTCTTAGTTTTTTTTTTTTTTTTCCCTCCATTTTCAAGCGGAGGTCCTAGATCCATCATGCAAACCAAGTATATTTAAATCTTTATACTGATGTCGCCTTGGCCTACTCGAGTTGGAGTTTCAAAAGATCGTAAATTAGTTCATATTGTGATGTAGAAGGGAGAAAATCTTTAATTACATATTGGTTGTGAGTCGAGGAAGGTTTAAGTTTATATGGGATGAAACATTTTCTTCCTCATGAGATATTTTTTAAAAGATAAAATTGTGAGATCTCGTATCATAGCAGTTAGAGATTAAAACGGACAATACCTCACGTATGTAGGAATGGAGACCGATCCATTTAATCCACGAGTTCATGACCATAACATTAGTACCCATCGTGGAACCGACGTGTCTCTGACAGCCAGAGATCGAAATGAATAATACCTCACGTGCACAGGAGTGGAGACTGATCTGCCCGAGCAACGAATTCTTGACCGCAATGGTTTGTTTTGCTTATTTTTCATTTTCATTTCCATTTTTTTCTTTTTCTTAAAAAAAAAAAGACATCTAATGTTTAATGTCTAGTAATCTAATTATGTTGATTAAATATTTGCAAATAGAAATTCAAGTACGATCCTTCATATGATAAGCATTGGCAAATGTTTAGATCCTGATAAGTACCTTCGTAAAATCCCACCTAAATAATGCAACCATTTTTATGTTTGCATTAGTTATTTCTGAATATTTTTTGTAAACCAAAGGAGGGAAGGTGGAAAGCAGTTCCGAAGACTATTTGACGAGAAAGCTGGGAAAATGTAGAAGCTGAAACAGATTCAGGAGATGGGGCAAGAGCTTCAGGTGAAAGCAATATTTTCAGGATCGGACCGGATATCAGATCGGAATGAAAAAATAGTTGGTCCGATCAATTGACTTGTGACATCAGCATGACATGATTGAGGAGGGTGGGGATGAGAGGGAGAAGGGTGCAATTGTGCAAATCATCTCAATCACCAAAGTAAAAAAAATAAATAAATATTCATCTCTCAACTCACTAAAAGGGGTGGTATTAAGGAAATCTTATATAAGGAAATAACAAATCATCCCTCCGTCAAAAGAAATGCAGAAAGTAAGATTTATATACATATTTTTCTTGTAGTTCCCTTCTTGAAAATATTAGACTTTCACCTTTGTCTGTGATAATGATTGCTGATGCACATGCTAAATATTACAATACATTATAGAGAGGCAGTATCAGTAAGGATAATGATATCTAACCCTATTTCTATATTTCTTATAAAAAGTAGAGCTTAATAAAGAAGTATTCTTTACATATGGGAAGAACAAAGCATTTGGAGCCATAAACCCACAGACAAGAATTCAAAAAGGGGAAAACAAAACCGATCCAGAGTAAAGAGAAATAAAGATTGAAAGATAAAAAGTGAAACTCACCAAAAGAGGAGTAGTTGCTTAGAATTTTCCGCCTCCTTTTGAAACCTATCGGGTTGAGAGCGGAGCTACCACCATGACGAGGACTTGATCTTCCTTCTCCTCTGGGATCGAGACCCCCTCGTCGAACCGCAAGACGCTGGCAGCTCCGTACTCATCGTACACCCAAGCCTTCATTTTAGAGGGGATTTTCGAGCCAGTCGAAATGGTTTCTATCGAAATGGTTTCTATCGAAGAAGGGGTAGACTGGGGGCTTGCAGAAGAGACTCTGAGAAGAGGACTCCTGCGAGCTTGAATTCTTTCTCCAATTCTCTCACGAGATCGCCTCTCAGAGATGGAGAGAGAGGAAGGTGAGAAAGTGGTTTTGAAAGAGGATTTGAGGCTTGGGGAGGAGAGGCGATGGGTTTGGATGGGTGTGATGGACCCTAAAGACATTGAAAATGAAGAGTCGGAACCGATCCAGAATACTCTTGGCAGTTTTTTATCCTCAAACAATTAATCCGTTGCCCGTTGTCCGGCCGGTTTATCACGGGCAACGGGTTCACCGGTATTTGCCGATTTTTTATAGGTTGAAGATCACTCGGGTCCAACCCAAATTTCGCTCTGGGATTGAAATCGGTCCCTGATCCAACCGGTCGGCCCAGCCCATTCAATCTGATTCTGAAAATATTGGGTGAAAGAAAACATAAAGTTGAGACTAAAGACTCAGAAATCAAAATGCAAGCGAGGAAAGCAATCCAAATGGAGGGGTAGAATATGTTCTTGAAGCTCATAACATTTACGGCCAGCTGGCAGCTGGTAGAAAATTACTTGCGGCTGGTGGACTACCTACGTGCACCATACCGTTGTGTCAATGGCTAGATTTTTAAATTTTGTTAATGACCCAGATGTGACCTGGTTTGCACAAAATTTCCTTCAGGTGGATCGTAATGCAATTGTTTGATGATGCAAGCAGTGTATGCTATCAAATAGATATGTATTTTTCTACCAAAAAAAAATAGATATGTATTCGAGTAAATAGTTCACATTTTCGTGAATTCCGATGGGTTTAACATCTTTATCCTCAAAAAAAAAAAAAAAAAAAGGAGGGAAAAGTAGGAATTCCTGATGGATGATTAAATCCACCATGCAAGCAGTGGTTACTATATAATCTACTTACAGCAAATTAGAAGACTAGATGCTGTTCCAACTATTTTATAAACCATTGGGTCTCATAGCTCCTAATGGTTTATAAAGTTCTTGGTACAGAATCCAGTCTTGCTAGATTAGCAACCATTGCTTGCATGTATAAGTAGATCTAGTCTCTGGCTTTTGTATCCAACTTTCACAATTCGCATCCACTGGGCTGCACATTGACGAGTAACTAATTAACAGTGGTCCGACTGCGGCTATGCAAGGATAGGTAAATTCGTCTAGAGATGAGTGATGGAGGTGTCTTCACTCGGTGCATCCGTATCCATGACAAATGAGTACATAAAAATTATGTATCAGTGAAGGTTCACCCTCGGATCACCAAAAAAAAAAAAAAAAGAAAAGAAAAGGAAAAAGAAAAAAAGGATCCTCTCTGCTGCCCTAGTTCAGTTTGCCCAGTTGAATGATCGACAGCAGTGTCCCAGGACGTCTCTATGGATCAGAACCATTCAAGAATTTCTTCACCCATGATTTAAAAACAAGTCGACAATTTGAAGCAAGTGGTATGCACATTGAGACCCAAACATAAAAGGAAATGCTGTAAAAACAGGAATAATATTCTTCGATTTCA
The DNA here is from genome assembly GCF_000442705.2 of Elaeis guineensis. Lineage (NCBI taxonomy): Eukaryota > Viridiplantae > Streptophyta > Magnoliopsida > Arecales > Arecaceae > Elaeis > Elaeis guineensis. The sequence goes on along the minus strand of NC_025997.2, from coordinate 846,258 downwards.
GCACCGGAAGCGTGATGGCTTCTGCCAGCTAACAGGTTCGCTGCAACCAGAGCCCTCCTCTCCAGTCTCCACCCACTATTCACAGGCAAGCATGTGCTGCGAGGATCCGACTCAACGTCCGCATAGATATTCATACGAAAACAAGTTCTAAACCACCAAGAAAAAAAAAAAAAAGCACGAATATTTATAACAAGGAAAATTAAAAAAAAAAAAAAGAAAAAGAAAGCTAAAATTTAACGTTTGGTGGAAGGCATCACATGGTTGCCAGGGTACTCCCCGTCACCGGGCCGAGCCCGCTTGCAGAGGCCACTCGCTGAAAGGAGGAAGCCGAGGGCATGGCCGGCGATGGCGGCGATGAGGACACCCACGTTGAAGGACATGACGGCGAGCATGACGAGGTAAAGCAGCCCCAGCCGGACGGCGTGGAGGAAAGTAAGCAGCACGGCGGTGGAGATTCGGCGGCCGCTGCCGGTGGCGGCGGTGGGAGCAGCCTGGGAGAGACGGTCGGAGACGGGGGAGAGGCATTCGGCGAGGGAGGCGGTAGCGACGACGCAGAGGAGGGCGAGGAGGTACATGCCGAGTCCTCGGTCGCCGGGCCAGCCAGAGAAGAGGACCTCCACGCGCTTCCCCCAGAAGAAGGTCATGCGCATCGCCATGTCGCCGCCCATTTCATGATGACCGGGCATGGTTGGTACAGTCATCCCTCCCATCCCATCGTCCATGACGCCTCTTCTGCCCATTGCCATCTCCCCGGCCCCTTCAGCAACCAATTATAGAGGAGGAGATACGTATATAATTAAGAAAAAGAGAGATGATACATATCTCATCTGGTGTTTGTGGTGGGCGGCGAGGGATGAGAGGTAATGACGGGCAAGGCTGAGGTAGTGACAAGTATCACCGCACACTTAGTAAAGATATAGGCAAAATGACTGGTACGGGAGACAGTTGCCTGCTATTGACTGGCAAGAGGGTGCCCAGATCCTTCCTCGATGCCTGCGTGGAAACTTACGGGAAGTTAAAAGGAGAATTCTAGCGAGATTTTTTGGATTGTCATGTCTGTTTTACAGAACCGTAAATCCCCAATGAATGTGCCGATCTACGGTGGATGGAGAGGGAGACCAGGTCTCTGCTTGTTTGGCTGTTCGATGTGGATGGTCCGCTAATCCAAAAAGGTCGAGAACAACACTTAAACCCGCTTTCAAGGCAGCGCGGGACCAATTTTCTTAAAGAGAAACGCTGAATTAACATGCCAATCCTATGCTATCTGCTTGGGCGATTCAGCTAGATTTTTCGATTTCGATTTTTAATCGATTTGATAAGCATAAATCATCGACTATCAATTGATTGGCCGACCAACAATCGACTATTCTCAACCTCCCTGACAAACTCTAACTATGATAGCTCAACTGACTTCAAATCGATGGCTATCGGCATATTAGAATTATCGATCAATGATCATCCGAATTTCTACAATTATCAATATATAGTCGACATATTCAGACTACCGACATAGAGTCGGCATATCAGAAACCGTCAACGCAGAAAGTACATAATGACCAGAACCTGATCAGTAGCAGATATAACCGTCCATCCTACAATCACATAGTATCGAAATAAATTGAACCCACGTATCTAACCGTTACAAATGGTTACCAACAAATCATCTATAAAAGGAGGTAAATAAACAGTATTTAGTAAGATACATTTTTGAGCTGATACTATGCCTCTCTAAACATTCATTTGCTGTTCACCACTCTCCATTGACTTAAGCATCGGAGGATCTCCACCGGACATAACTCTGGTTAGTGCGGGCTTCTTTTTGCAGGTGTTCTTCTTTGATGATGGATGCAACAAGAAATTGACCACAACAGATTAGTGCGTCAGGTAGAGAGAAGATACGAGAAATCATGACAAAAATCAAAGCTCAAAATAACTCTACAGGATCCATGAGGCAATCTTTCTATCACGAAGATCTTCCTCCTTCACCTCCAATGACAGAGTCCAGCTCTTCACATCTTGTAGTCACTATGGATGTGTAAATTGCTGCTTTAATACAGCAAATAAAGGTGTTGACGGAGGCAGTACACAGTCTCCAATAACAACAAATACAGCAACAGCAGCAGTCGCTGGCGAAGGAGCCGATGGTGCATTTAGTGCCATCCAGGCGTAGCCGCCGTCCTCCATGGCACTTACCCTCTTCATCTCCAAAATGACGACCGTTTCGACATTCTCATCAAGTCGAACAACTGCTTTCTCGACATTCTTATCATGCTGCTCATCATTCACGGTGATCTTCCCCTCCTTCCTGTGTGCATAGCATTAAAAAGGGGAAGAGACCGCATGCACCTTCCACTTCTCTATCCTTAAATTCTTCAAAAAATTCTATCTCAAGATTTTTCAGCAACGACGGCTCGATGACTATGAGTGTAAATTCAAAGAGATCGATCGTCAACTTGTCTGACTCCAAGTAGAAGGTCGGAAGTCCACCAACGACCTCGACTTCCACATTGTCCAATCTCTCTCTCAGTGTATCTTGGACGAGCCGGTCCCATCTCGATTCAAGATACCACAGATGGAGCTATATGATGGCTCCACCAATTTGATTGATCATTCAGAGAGTTACAAGGCTCTCATGATGATTCAAAGGGCGATCGGCGCTCTCCTATGCATTACCTTTTCGGTAACCATTCAGAAGGCTGCTCGACCTTGATATTCTGGATTTTATTGGAGAGTATAAGTTCTTTTGAGCAGCACAAATATTCATTCGCGGTCCATTTTAGCATTAGCTGAAAGGTACCGCGGACATCAGATAGTTTCTTCTCTATCAAGCAAGGTGAGACAGAGATATAGAGAGACTTCATGGCTCACTTTAACATGACCACACTTGAGGTTAGGGATCTCAATAAAGATATGACCATCTCGACTATGAAGAGAGGTCTAAGAAGATCCAGATTTATCTATTCTTTGGATAAAACTCTCCTTCGGACCTATGCAGAATTTTTGGAGTACGCATATAAGTATATATGCGAACGAAGGTGCTTCTGACCGGTGTTAGACAGAAGAAAAAGGTTAGAAAAAGAAATAAAAAAAATAGAGCTCCAATCCAACCAAGTCGGTCAACAACCAATAAAAGAGCTTCATCCCATCGATGGAGTCCAAGATCGAGCAATTATGGCAGCATGTATGACTCCTATATTTCTTTTTCTGCTCCCTGTGTGTAGATCTTAATGAAGATCGAAGGAAAGGAGTATCTTCGACATTCCCCACCGATGAAAGCACAATCGAAGAGTCGCGACAAGAAGAAGTATTGTCAGTTTCATCATAATCATGGTCACGATACTGAATAATATATTTAGCTTATGGATGAAATAGAGACCCTAATCCGACGTGGCTACCTCGAGAGATTCTGACGAGATCGTCCGACTCAACCTCCCACCGACCAATAGCCTCAGCCCCAAGTTGAGAAAATCATCAATAATAAACCAACGGTGGGAGTGATCAACATGATTTTTGGATGACCGAAAGATTGAGGGGCAACTTTCGAAGAAGAGTCAGCAAAGAAATGATGACTTGACAATGTAATCTCTTTTTCGAAAGATGATGTTCGGAGAATACAGACTCCCCATAATGATGCTGTCGTCATCTCGACGATGATAGCAAATTATGATGTAAAAAAATTTTTAGTTGATAATGAAAGTTCTACTGATGTTCTCTTTTACTCGACTTCCTTCCGAATGCGACTATCTACTGATCGATTTAGAAGAGTCTTAATGCCATTAAGTTGATTTTACTGGAGATGCAGTTACCGTGAAAGAAAAACTTATTTTTCGACTAATTGCAAAAATAGATCTATAACAAAGTATCGTTCTCTTGACATTCACGATCGTTCGAGTTTCTTTGGCTTACAATGCCATACTTGAACAACCAGGACTCAATGCCTTAAGAGCAGTAGTATCAATATATTATTTATTGATCCAATTTCCAACAAGAAATGAAGTTAGAGAAATGTGTGGAGATCAATAACTTACTCGATATTGCTTCATGATCTCTACAAAGAATAATCAATCTGAAGACTTTTTATTTGTTGATAAATTAGATCAAAGAGAAAATTAAGAAAAGGATGAACCGGCCAAATAATTAGTTTCAATCCCATTAAAAGAAGATAATTCTGAAAAGACAGTCCAAATTGGATCGTAATTATTTGATTCAGAGTGACAACAACTAGTGAGTCTACTAAGAATAAATGCCAACATTTTTACTTGATCGGCAATCGATATATCATAAATTCTTCTAAAAGTAATAATTCATCGGTTGAACATTGATCCTAAAGTTAGGCTGGTGAGGCAGAAGAAAAAACTTTTTGCTCTTGAAAGACAGAAGGTCATCGACGAAGAAGTTGACAAGCTGCTCACGGCTGGATTCATCAGAGAAGCTAAGTATCCCGATTGGCTCGCCAATGTAGTGATGATGAGAAACACCAATGAAGAATAAAGAATCTGCATCGACTACACAAATTTAAATAAAACTTATCTGAAGGACAGTTTTTTCTTACTAAAGATCGACCAACTAGTTGATTCGACTTTGGGACATCAATTTTTGAGCTTCATGGACATCTTCACAGGCTATAATCAAATTCGAATAGCACCCAAAGATGAGGAGCATACTACCTTCATAGCCAACAAGGACATATATTGTTACAAAGTAATGCCATTTGGTTCCAAGAATACCGGAGCTACTTACCAACGGCTAGTTACCAGACTGTTCAAGGCACAAATTGGATGCAACATGGAAGTCTATGTTGATGTTATGCTAGTGAAAAATTTTAAAACTTCTGATCACGTTCACGACTTGGAAGAAGCCTTCAACATACTTTGACGATATCAGATGAAATTAAATCTGACTAAGTGTACATTCGGGGTAACTACCAAAAAATTTTTTGGATTTCTCATGTTGCAACAAAGAATTGAAGCTAATCCTGAGAAAATAAAAACTATCATTAATATGAAGCATCCGAGCTCCAAGAAAGAGATACAATAACTCAATGGGAGGATCGACATATTTGATCTTTTTCCTCCGACATCTGATCAAAAAAAATTTATAGTGATTGCTATTGATTACTTCACAAAATAGGTGGAAGCTGAATCTTTAACACAAATCACTGAAAGTAAGATAGAAGATTTTATTTAGAAATCAATTATATGTAGATTTGATCTACCACACACTATCATCACCGACAACGGTTGACAATTTAACAATCAGAATTTCAAAAAATTTTGTATGAAATTTTATATTACGCACAATCTCATCTCAATCGATCATCCACAATCTAACGGTGAAGTAAAGGTGACAAATCGAATAATTCTACATGATCTCATGACCAGATTAAATCAAGCTAAAGACCTTTGGATGGAAGAATTATATCCGCTCTTATGGGCATATCGGACAACTCTTCGTATACTGACAAAAGAATCGTCATTCAACTTAGCTTATAGAATGGAGGCGATAATTTTACTTGAGATCAGATTGTCATCAGTGAGAGTCGAACAATATAATGATTCGAGTAATTCTGAATGTCGGAGAGCTGATCTAAAATCCAACAATAAGCTCTAGTTCGAATGACAGCATATCAGTAGAGAGTATCCCGGTATTACAATGCAAAGGTCAAACTAAAAATCTTCCATCCTGGAGATCTGGTCTTAAGAAAGATAGAAATTTCAAAGCTTCTGAATAAAAAAAAAATTATCTTCAAACTAGAAAGGACCTTATAAAGTGACTGAGATACTTCATCCGGACACATATCGATTAGAAACTCTCGATGGAGCAACTATTTCTCAGACTTGAGATATCGATAATTTGAAAATATACTATCAATAAAGTTATTCACATGTACCATATATTCAAAGTGAAATATTGAGATTTTAAATTTTGAATTTTTCAATCATTTATAAGTTATTTACAAAAGTGGCAATAGACCGATAAATAATTGGTCAGTTCATACTGACTACATTTTGATTTTTCACAATAAAAATTGACTTAAGTCGAATAATGGCATTAAATCAATAAATAATTGATCAGCTTGTATCGACTATATCCCGATTTTCTACTGTAAAAGCCGACTTAAGGCGAATGACTACTCATACCGACTTAGCTTTAGCTAAGCAGAATATTATGTCGACTCGACTCCGATCGAGTAGAAAATATACTGACTTGACTCCAATCAGTCGAAGAATATTCGACTTGTCATCGTCTATAAAATACCTAAAAAAAATCTAAAAGCTAAATCAGCTGACACCAGACTAACAGACAAACTCTACTACGATTGTTGATCGACATTCAATTCACCGATTGATAATCAGTAATCTGTTTGTTATTCAATGACACTGACAACACACCAGGATTGAAAAGGGATTCCATATTTAGAAATTTTTTTTTCATTCATTAAAGAAAAGATTATAAAATTAGACCCAGAGTCTGATTATAATATTAGACTATTATCCAATTACAAAAAAAAAGATATTACACCGATCATCAGTCGGCTTCTTCTTTAGCTCGCTCTGGTATAGCTTCGATGGTTGGAGCAGATTCTGGTGCAGCTGGTTTATCTCTCTCATTCAGCTTAGTAGTCTCCTTGACAGCCTCTTCTCTCGAACTAGGGGGGACGATGCTGCTCAAATCTAAATTCGGATACAACTTTTTGACTGCATCCCTACCGTCCTCGCATCCGACGCAATAGGAGATGAATCCGCCTTCGAGAATTTCATTCTTGTACTCCTGTGATTTCCTAAAATTCTTGATGGCCCGATTCAAAATACTTTTCGCCGACTCTACTTCCTCTCTGATGGAAGCCGACTCTGCATCAACCAGTGCCAACTTCTCTTTAGTGGCCCGATGCCCTCACACTCTGCCTTAAGTTCTTCAATACACCCGTCTCTTTCCCTCCGAAGCCAATTGATTGAATATTTTTTGCTCTTAATCTGGGACTCTAGAGACGTGATGTTTTATTGATTCGACCCTAATTCGGCTCTGGTGGACTCCAATTCGACCGCCGCATGGGAGATCTCCACCTGAAGCTTCTTCTCCCACTCCATTGCTGCCTTCTCCCATTCAGTTGCTACTTGATGCTGTTCAACGGTGGCAGCTTTCTCAGCATTTGCGACTGTAACTTTGTCCATCCAGGCCCGACAAAGCTCGATAATTTTTTGATACCTGCTCTCCAAAGCGTGCATATCATGTGCCAACTGAAAATAAAAGAATAAGTTAGATCAAAAAAAAAAGAAAGAAGTATCGTCAACTTACTTCGATGATTGTCGGATAGAAAGAAGAAAATATCTCAGACACAGTCTGACTTTTCCTATTCCCCATGTCAGTCGGGAGAAGAGCAGCCTCGATGAGCCGCTTGGCTAGCATTGGACTGGCCAAAGCCGACTCACCGACTAAAATTTGGATGTCAAAGAGGGTGGGGAGATCCGTCGATGATCTATCATCAACAGAGATAGCCGGTGCCTTTTCCCGCTCTTCAGTTGGTGGTTGTTCGCTCGAAGCTGCCATGAAGTCGGAGCTTGATAGTGCTCGAGACCACGTTGGCCCAGCCAAAGGCACTTGAGGAATGGTCTACGTGGCAGCAGATTGTTCTGGTTCGGTCGCGATTGTAGATTCAGCTTGAACCCTTACTGATGGAATCAAGATTGATGCCATCTCGATCGCTATAACTGACATGACGGTCGTGGCATCCTCGTCTCTCACCGTCTCTACTCCAGCTGATGGCACTTCGATAGGAGGAAGCATTGTCAGAATCGACATCGCTATGACAGGCTCAGCATCGGGAGCTACCACTGATGGAATGTAGGGCTCTCTCGTCGGTACCGGCCCTGAATCAATCCAACTCTTTTTTATCATTCAGGATGATCCGACATCGATCGCTGCTTTCTTCTTGGCAGCATGTTGATGAATGTTAGTAGTTGAGACTCATGCTATCGGACGCATAGCTGCAATCAGAAGGCAAAAGTTTAGTTACAAAGTTCGAAAGTAAATGAAAAATAAAATGACCGACTATGCTATACCTAAAGAAGTCGCCGAACTAAGTCCGGCATCATAGAGAGCTTGCTTCGTCATTAGCTCTCGTTGCACTAGAACTTCCATGTCCTTGAGTCAGAAAAAATTTTTTCGATCAATAATATCGATCCGACTATGTTCGTTGGGGTCGGTTCTCGGATCGCTCTAGGATGAAGGAAAGCCCTACTAAGAAGATGAAAAAGAGATAAAAAAAAATTGGTTCTTCCATCCATGAATGGATAATGGAAGATTGAAAATAAAAGACAAACCCTTCCTCGGGTTAAAAAACCACCAATCCTTGGCTTTCGAGTGAGGACGAAGGACGAAGAAGGCTTGGAAAAGAAAAGGATGAGGGTTGGTCGGAATGAGATGACACAACAAAGTAAAACTAATAATTAGCCGAATGGAGTTCGGGGCTAATTGAGCAGGGCAAAGACGATAGTAATCAAGGAGATTTTGGATAAACTCCAGAATCGAAAAGCGAAAATCGGTCTGAAGATTCTCTACATAAAATGCAACCTAATCTAGAGGAGGAGAATTCATCCGACCATCCGGACCGAGAGCGAAGAGCTAAAATTACTCCGGGATACGATATTATTTCTGGAGCCGATCAATATTAGATTCGGATAAGAAAGAAACTTCCATCTCCATATCCGAAAGAGAATCATCAATTGAATTTTCTGATCGACTATCTCGAAAAGTTGAAACATTCCCTTTCCTACCCCTACTTGTCGTTGAAAATGATTGATGTCAGAGAAATCTAGAAGAAGAAAGAAGAAAATTTAGAAAGAAGGAATAAAAACTCAATATGGAGCTAGGAAATGACGTGAAGAACAAGGAAGACTTCGAAAATGCTTGAAGCTCTCAGCACCCGAGGTGGAGCCCTCTGTTGCAGGAGAAAATGATAAATACAGAAATAGAAGATCCAAATGAAAGTGATATTATATATGGAACCCTTCAATGGTCTAGATGAAGTTATTCAAATTAAGACTTCTCCGGATTTCGACACGTGGCTACATCAGAATCTACCATTGATTGGATGATTCGACGCACCTACCTTCAGATCACGCCACCTCATCACTATCCGCGTGAACAACTCAGAGCCAATGATATCTGAACACGTGGCTAAAATCGACTAGTCAGAATCAAATTGACTGGATTCTTCAGATGCCAGACTATCTTCTCGAATCGACACCCCTAATGATGATCTTACGATTATCGAAACAGCAAAATGACTGGAGATCTTAAGTTTTTCAAAGAAATCATTAGTGTCTGTAGTTGAATTGAAGCTCAAGATAACACGTGGCAACTCCCTTCGTCCAACGTGTCAAACCACGTCCCAATCCATATGTCAGGCTACCTTGAATTTGGGAGTGGAGGGCAACTGTTGGGGCGATTCAGTAGACTCTCTCAATTCCGACTTTCAATCGGTCTGATAAGTATGAACTGTCGACTATCAATCGGTTGGCCAACCAACAGTCGGCTATTCTCAACCTCCCTGGCAAACTCCAACTATGACAACTCAACTGACTTTAGATCGACGACCATCGGTATATCAGAGTTGCCGACAGATGGTCATCCGAGCTTCCACAATTGCCGACATATAATCGACATATTCAGACTCCTGATATAGAGTCGGCATATCAGAAATCGCCAGTGCAGAAAGTGCATAATGGCCAGAATATGATCAGTGGTGGGTATAACTTATCCCATCCCACGATCACATAGTGCCGAAATAAGTGAGACCCACGTATCTAATTATTACAAACGGTTACCAACAACTTGCCTATAAAAGAAGGTAAATGAACATCATTTAGTAAGATACTCTTTTGAGCTGATACTCTGTCTCTCTAAATATTCATCTGTTGTTCATCACTCTCCACTGATTTAAATATCGGAGATCTCCATCGGACACAACTTCAGTCAATACGGACTTCTTTTTGTAGTTGCTCTTCTCCGACGATGGATGCAACAGGAGATTGACCGCAATACTACCAAATTGTATTTTGATATGCGATCTTCTCTTTCGTCATACTGTTGATAACCTAGTCTGTATGGTACCGGTGGTAACTATGGATAGAATAATATCTAAATATTATGATTTTATTTTTGAAATAGTAAAATAATATTAAAAATTTATTATCCATAAAATTTTAAAAATAATTGATTGAAAGCTTGCCTGATTGAGCCGAGACGAGCGCTCATACGTGGTCATCAGCACATTTCCCTCAAAGCTTAACTTCTGCTGTTTGGGGAAAAGATCTCCATTTAAAGATTATATCAAAAAAAAAAAAAAAATTCCATTTAAAGAAAAGACTTGTTTTCACATATTCAAAATGGAACTTAAAAAAAAAAATAAGTAAAGCCTTCGAAACTACTAATAAATAGAAGATAAAATTATTTTTAATTTTTTCAATTGAAATTTTTTCATAAAATAAAACTCCAACAACAACAGGAGAGGTACACATGTGGCGCCTATGTAACTTATTTGTGAAAGATTTCCTGTTACCTGAGCACCACCTCTCTCTGTCTAAATATAACTTATCACTGCAATCTGTTCTTAATCTGCCATGGTTGCACGGTCCTAATTTGTCTCTAAGCACCATGCGAGCTTAGAGACATGATGCGTTGGATCAACCTTCGAAAGTCTGCGTGGGAGGAACCCCCTTCAGCCACGCTCTCCCACGCCATCTTCGCCATCTCTCTTGCAGATCTCCTCCACCCGTCGGTCCTCTGCCCTTCCATCACTTCCCTCACCATCATCTCCACTATGCTCCTACTGCACAAGTCTTTCATGTCCAGCCCCACCTTCCACACCTCGCTGACGAACCTGCTGTTGATCTGCTGATCCGCAAAGAATGGCCAGCAGAGCATCGGCACTCCTGCCACCAGGCTCTCCAGAGTTGAATTCCATCCACTGTGAGTCAGAAAGCACCCCACCGCCGGATGCGCCAGCACCTGCTCCTGCGGGACCCAGTCGACAAGGCAACCCCTCTCCTTTGTCCCCACCTTCACCTCTTCTGGCAGCGGGAGCATCTCCTCCTCCACCAGATCCGGCCTCACCACCCATAGAAACCGCTGCCCGCTGTTGACCAGCCCGATCCAGAACTCGAGGAACGCCTCCTGAGACACCACCGTGAGGCTCCCGAAGCTAACATAGACGACAGACTTGTGCGGCTGGGAGTCGAGCCACGTCATGCAGGTCCGGTCCTCTTCCCATAGACTGGCGGACGGCATGGAGGAAGTGGGCGATACCGCCGGGTTGCTGGGGCAGTGTGACCCGTACGATCTCAGCAGAGCGGGAAGCGGTCCGACGGCGTAGGTCACGGGAAAGTGAGAGCGGACGTGAGAGAGCGCGGTGGCCTCCAGTGACTCGAAGGTGTTGAGTATGAGCGCCCTCGCCCGATTCGTGTTAGCGGTCACGGTGGTCACGAACTCGAAGGTTTGGTCCGCCTCATCTCCTGCTTGTCTACAAAAGCTCGGAAGATCCCGCCGCCTTAGAAAAGCCTCCATCCCCGGCACGCTCCGGACGGGCTCGTCCAGGTCCGCCTCATCTGCCAAATTTATTTATATACGCCAAAGTATAGAATAGTTGTTTGTAAACAAACGAACGTACCGACGGGTGCTTCGATCTATTCTATTAGCCATACCTGGGAACGGGAGCTCCCCGTTCTGCAAGAGCCTGGGAATACAGAAGTAAGCCCAGAAGCTGCACGCGCTGATTGTTCGGAAAGCGATCGCCGGAATTCCCAGCTCTTCCGCGATGTCCACCGCGAACGTCATGGCGCCGTCCGCTATGACGCACGTCACAGGCGGCCATTTTCCATCATCTCCGCGGCCACGATTGGTCAACAGCTCCCGGTACTGGACGGCGGACCGAGTCCTCAAAGACTCCTCTAGTTCCATCAAACGAAAGGCCGACCGGGGATTCTCATCGGCGAGGCCGTCGGAGATGGAATCGAAGCGGAATCTCGGACTTTGGGCGAGCAGAGCATAGGCACTGGAGCTGCGGCTGAGGCGGTCGTGGTTGTAGTCGGAGTTGAGGAAGGTGACGTGGAGGCCGGTCTTGGAGAGGAGCTCGGCCAGCTTGAGCATGCCGTTCACATGACCTTGAATTGGGAAGGGAAAGATCAGCACATGCGCTGTCGAGTCCGTAGGCATCTCGGTCGGATTCCCGGCGGCGTCCATCTCGCACTTCTTCGTGGCTCGCCGAGCACCTTGGGGGACCTCTTTTTTGAGTCTTTTTTTCTGAGATTCCGTAGCTTACCAGCATTGCTCTCTCGCCAAAGAATTGAAGACTCCAATAATTGCTCTGGGTTTGTTGGGACGTCGTATAAAACAAACAGACCGATCTCTGTTGTTAATTTCTTCTTGGTCTCTTATCCTCAGATTCCCGTTGTTGGGTATAAAATACCCCCAATCAAAATTCACATCATGAGTAATCCTTTCGGGATTTTGCCGGCGTCCAACCTTGGACGATATTTTTTCGAACATCTCCGACGGTCGAGCTTCCATAATATTCTCAAGTTCTGCCGATGGATAAATTCTCACAGCTTCTTCCACCAGCGTCGACCGGATTTTCACGACGAACGAGCTCCTACTGCATCTCCCAAGCTTCCCTAGCAATAAGCTTCTTTGATCGTCTATCAGGCTGTCCCAAGTGCCCTCGGGATTCTACTATCAGCCGACCTCTTACAAGGATCTATCATTTTTCGGACCTCTTCCAGATCTTTTCCGACAGGATCCGATCGATCCCGATCCAAATTTCTTTCGGAACTTCGTCAGTTCATCAGTGGCCGAACTTTCCCAACATCAGATCTCCACGACGGACGAATTCCATCCAAATTTCTACGGCGGTCGACCGTCATCCGGACTTCTTCCCCGAACTCCTACTGCAGGTGGACTTCATCCAAGTTCCTACGGGAGCCGGACTTCTTCTCTGAACTCCTACAGCAGGTGGACTTCGCCCGAGCTCCTACGAGAGCCGGACTTCTTCCCCGAACTCCTACTGCAGGTGGACTTCATCCGGACTCCTACGGGAGCCGGACTTCTTCTCCGAACTCCTGTTGCAGGTGGACTTAGACTTCGTCCAAGCTCCTACGGGAGCCGGACTTCTTCCCCAAACTTCTACTGCAGGTAGACTTCGTCTGAGCTCCTACGGGAGCTGGACTTCTTCTCCAAACTCCTGCTGCAGGTGGACTTCACCCGAGCTCCTACGAGAGCCGGACTTCTTCCCCGAACTCCTACTGCAGGTAGACTTCGTCCGAGCTCCTACGGGAGCCGGACTTCTTCTCCGAACTCCTGCTGCAGGTAGACTTCGTCCAAGCTCCTACGAGAGCCGGACTTCTTCCCCGAACTCCTACTGCAGGTAGATTTCGTCCGAGCTTCTACGGAAGCCGGACTTCTTCCCCGAACTCCTACTGCAGGTAGACTTCGTCCGAGCTCCTACGGGAGCCGGACTTCAGCCATGAGCTCCTATTGCGGATAGATGCAGGTGGACCTCATCCGAATTCTTACAAGGGCCGGGCTCCGGGCCCCCACCACAAGCGATATACTCCAAGCCCCCACCACGAGCGATCTACTCCGAGCTTCCACTACGAGCGGTCTACTTCGAATTTCTGCTACGAGCGGTCCACGTCGGATTTCTACTGTAAGCCTCCACCCGAGCTTCCCTTGTGAACGAATTCCTTCCGGACTTCCATTGCAGGCAGGCTTCGACCGAGCTTTCTCAACAAATGATTCCCATCCGGACTTCTACAGGAACCAGACTCCGACCGAACTTCTGTAGTGGGCAGATTCTGGACGAACTCCTACGACGCACAGACTCCAGCAGCCGGACCCCTCCAACGGACGAACCTCTCCAGCGCCATCCGACATCTGCTGACGGTCGACCTTCCATCAGATTCTGCATGAAATCGAACTTCATCCACAGAAAATCCCTGACCGAGCTTCTACAGTAGAGGACCTCCACCTGCAACGCCAGCGCCCAAGGCACCCAACGGTAGAAGGCTCGCCCGCAACGTCCGAGCTCCTCTTAGACGGAGAACCGCCTTTTTCCACCAGACGCCCCAATCGAGCTTCGGCCGATAGGCCCGGACTCCCTGACAGGCCACAGCGATGGCCACGACTCTGCTCCACCTCCTGTAACAGACCCCACGCGGCTCCATCATGCTCTGGCAAGTCACGACAACGGACATCACTCCACTCTCCACAACAGGCTCCACGTGGCAGGCCACAGCGATGGCCACGACTCCACTCCACTACTCTCCGTAACAAACTCCTCATGGCCCCGAATGGCCCACCACCAGGCGGTTACGGACGCGCTGTCAATCTGTTACGCCTTCCGCCTATAAAAAGGGGATCTCCAGATATGTTATTCTCTAAGCTCTAATTTCTATCTCAAAATTCTGTTAAAATTTTCGTTCGAGCACTCCATTCTTGTTGAGGCAGAGAACTGACTTGAGCGTCGGAGGATCTTACCGGAGCACCCCCAACTCCGATTTAGACTTTCTTTGCAGGTTCCGACGGCGACCGTGACTCTCTCGACTCCAGCTTCTCCGATGTCGATAGATTTTTGCACCAACACCCGTGATCGTATTCATACGAGAATAATATCATATATCGGTCTTACCTTTAAAATAGATTGCCGCAGAGGGAATCGTCCCCTCCATATTTCGAAGTTTTCAACGGCGTCCGGGCTGCATGATGAAGATCTAATCCATCTCTGATGGATTGCAGCCATCAAAACGAGTGATGTACAAGGGAGCTCCATTACACAGATCAACATGCATCATGGACCCTCGGTGCAATGTATAACTGATTGTTCATCGTTACGGATGGGTCATATCGTATGCAAAGCCATTATCCATGATATAATCAATCTACGTTGAAAATTTTCAAAAATGTTTGCAATTTCCCCCGTCAATTTCGATTTTTTGTGCAATCCCGAACAGTCTCAATATTTTTCTGGTTTTGGTACATCTAATAAGTGTCATTATTCTTGTAGGATAGGTAGGTATGATGAATGGCTATAATCTCATCATACGTGATGCATTGGCTTATTCCAATTGAGATTATGTGCTTTTCAAAAAGAAATAAATGGCTGCGATAGCAACAATACATGACATGTTTATAGATGAGTTCTTTTACATTATTCTTCGTTAATATGAATTATTGGGACATGCAACATCCGTGTTAACTGCGTAATGTCAGAGTATTTGACTAGCAGATAACCGATTGGGACATCTCAAACAATGGCCACATGCTTGCTTTGTGCTCTGTTTGATTGGTGTTGGTTTTTGCGATTGCAAGTGCTACACGCAAAAAGAATTCTATTTCCAATTCGGCGTGCGAGAAAAATTGTTCACCTAGCTACAGGAAGGTGAAATATCGAAAATGGGCGTTAAGGCATTTGAGGTCTAACCATACTTTTACATCACTACTTTCTGTTCACAAATAGGACCTTCAATTCATTTAGCATGACTAGATGAAGAATGATGACTCCTTCGGTTAGCTCATTCAAGTACAGGTGCACCATGATCTCGCTGCTTTTCTAATGTGATTGCACTTGCAAAAGGACGTTACGTAAATACGCAATCAATTAATTGCACAAAAAGACCCATCAGACTATAAGACCTTGATACGGTAACTTATAAATCAATCATTTTTTATGCATCTCATCAATTCTCATAAATTATGCCAACTGCCTTCAGCAGTGCGGTGGGAGTCTCTTCTTTTTCTTTTTCTTTCCTTTTTTTTTTTTTTTGATTATTTTACACTCCGCAGCATCAAGCTTTTTTTTTTTTTCTTTTCTTCGTGGGGGGTGTGGGGTTTAAAAAGCTCCATATTCATATCAACTGGGTATCTGGGAACGCTGTTCCCGTCGCATATACATAAACAAGGGAATCAGGAAATTTGCCTTCCGTATTTTGCTATCCGTCTCCACGAAGGACGATGGCGTTGGGATGACGGTGACACCATCTAAAATGTCAGCAGATCCTGCCCGGTTAGATTGGCCAACTTGTTGATTCCACGGGGCGGTGCAAAACATCATCCCTTACGTATTCCTGAGAAAAGGGGAAAAGAAGATAAAAGAGAAAGAAACATGCTCCCAAAAACGTTGCTCCACGTGGATGTAAAATATGATTTATTGCTTCGCATTTCAATTAAAAAAATTAACCCATGCCGGGCACGGAGGACAAGAAATATTCTGTAGTTAAACAAAACAGCTGGGATTAATTCGTCCAATTACAATCAGTGAATGAGTCAACGATGCTTCTGTTATAATTGTTATATAATCATACACCTTCGTCCTTGCCTCTTATTTGGATGATACTGGCTTGTTTTTTAGCGCAGGATGCGATGAATAGCTATCAAACAATATGCACCGCTGAAGACACGGTGTGTTATATATATATATATATATATATATATATATATATAAGCATATTATCATAGTCAATGAAATTAAGCCTTTTGACTGCAAATTTATTCTTTAATATCTTTTATCTACAAATTTTTTTAGCCATCTATTTTTCATTGAATATTCGGCATCATCGTTTTCTTCTCTGAAGGCATCCTGATGATGGTACAATAGCGAACTTCTTTTTTTGGCGGGCACCTTCTTCTTCTCTTAGAACATCTCCCCCAGCAATAGGTTCCTTTTTTTTTTTTGTTGTTTGGTGAAGATATCAAAGATCTTATCTTGGATTGTCATCAAGAGAAGCCTTCTAATTTTTCTGCAACTTCCGAGGTTCATCAAATTTTTTCAATTTTTTTCTACAATTATTTATCCATTGGGTAATCTATATTTTCCACCATCATGACAGAAAGCTCTACATCAGGATGCAATATTCCTTCCATTATTGTTTCAAATAGCTTTGCCTCCGCTCATCTCATTGGTCCAAATTTATTCTCATCCTATCCTACTCATCTGACAACCCAGGTGTTAACCTTGCTTGTTTCCAAACTTTTGATTGGTGATAATTATTATGGTTGTCCCATGCTATGAAAATGGCTTTGAATGCTAAAAATAATTTGGAGTTCATAGATAGTTCTCTTTCGTATCTTTTGTCTATAGATTTCTTTCTTAACACTGGCTCTATCCCAACTCCCTGGCATTCACTGTTTTTTCTTTCTGGTACCCATCCTCTTAGGATTCTCTTAAAGTAACGACTAACATTCTATTTTATCTTTATGTAGAGTTGATTGAAATTTCATAGAACTCTGTGACGGGCTGGTTTCCTTGAGAGTGAATATTTAGGTAACCCCCTCAAGTATCAATGAGATTAAAAACGCTTACCAAAGCAAGGTAAAGCTTTTGATAGAGCGGTCCCAACAAGCTCAGTTATTATAAAGGAACCCAAAAAAAAGCATTAACGATTATCCAAGATTTCAAACACTCACTTCTAGTCTATGCTAGCATCCAAATTCATTAATAATCACAGGGTTAATTAAGAACATGTGTGGATAAAGAAGGTTGGATTTGGTCTTAGGTGAGTGCTCACAACTATGTACATATCTTATCTAGACCGGCATTATGTTTCGTAACCTATAATAGGGGAAGAAGTAGAGTAGGATCACAAGAGGAATCCTGAAACACGGATCTTTGCATTGCATG
>NC_025997.2:813587-823587 GCF_000442705.2 Elaeis guineensis | reverse complement strand
ACCACAGCATAATGGTGTGTCTGAAAGGAGGAATCGGACTCTGTTAGACATGGTCCGATCCATGATGGGTTTTGCTAGCTTGCCGATATCTTTCTGGGGATATGCACTCGAATCGGCCTATTATCTGTTAAATAGGGTTTCAAGTAAGTCTGTAATTAAGACTCCATATGAGATATGGACGGGACGTAAGCCAGAACTTTCACACCTTAGGGTCTGGGGGTGCCCAGCCTATGTCAAACGATTAGTCACAGACAAACTTGGACCTAGGTCTGACAAATGCTCATTCATAGGATACCCCAAAGAGACAAAAGGATATTTTTTCTACTATGCTGATGAACAAAAGGTGTTCATCAGTCTTAAGGCAATCTTTTTAGAAAAGAAGTTCCTTGGTGAAGGAACCGTTGCCTCTAAGGTTGAACTTAATGAAGTTCAACAGGTAGAAGGATCGACACCAATAGCTGAACCTGAGTCAGATATGATTAGATCAGATCCGGAGCCCAATGTACCTGCACCATTAAGGCAATCCGATAGAGTACCGCATCAGCCGGACAGATACTACGGTTTCTTGATCCGGGACGGTGATCCCATCGAACTTGATGAGAATAATGAGGATCCGATCACCTATATGGATGCAATGCAGAGATCTGATTTCGAGAAATGGCTTGAAGCCATGAAATTCGAAATAGAGTCCATGAAGGTCAACGATGTATGGACATTGGTTGACCCACCTGAAGGGGTTAAACCCATTGGGTGTAAATGGGTCTTCAAAAGGAAGAGGGGCGCAGACGGAAAGGTGGAGACCTATAAAGCCCGTCTGGTCGCCAAGGGGTATCGTCAACGTTATGGTATTGATTATGACGAGGCATTTTCTCCTATGGCAATACTCAAATCCATTCGGATAATGCTTGCAATAGCTGCTCATCTGGATTATGAGATCTGGCAGATGGATATAAAGACAGCTTTTCTGAATGGAGAGCTGACCGAAGAGGTGTATATGATACAACCTGAGGGGTTTACTTCCACAGATGAGTCCAAGGTGTGCAAGCTTCAGAGATCCATTTATGGATTGAAGCAAGCTTCTCAGAGTTGGAACATGCGTTTTGATAAGGTGATCAAAACGTATGGCTTCACTAAGAATGGAGAAGAGCCCTGCATCTATAAATGGGCAAATGGTCCAATTGTGGTATTCCTTGTCTTGTACGTGGATGGCATTTTCTTAATCGAGAATGACATCCCCGCACTACAGGGAATAAAAGTTTGGTTGTCATCACAGGTCTCCATGAAGGACTTGGGTGAAGCATCCTACATCCTAGGGATGAAGATCTATAGGGATAGATCTAAAAAGATGCTTGGGTTATCCCAGTCCATGTACATAGACACTGTGCTAAAGAGGTTCAGCATGGAGAATTTCAAGAAGGGCTATCTACCGATAGGTCAAGGAATTTCTCTCTCTAAGAAGGATTGTCCGACAACTCCTGAAGAGAGAGAGCGTATGAGTAGAGTCCCATATGCTTCAGCCGTGGAATCTATCATGTACGCCATGACATGTACAAGACTAGATGTGGCATACTCACTAGGAGTAGTGAGTAGATACCAATCTGATCCTGAAAAAAATTATTGAAAAGTGGTTAAAGCCATCCTTAAGTATTTGAGAAATACTAAGGACCAATGGTTGGTTTATGACGAGTCAGATCTGAAACTTGTGGGGTTCACAGACTCTAACTTCCAATCTGACCATGATGATAGCAGGAGCGTGTCGGTTTATATCTTTACTCTGAATGGTGGAGCCATTTACTGGAAGAGTTCCAAGCAACATACTGTGGCGGACTCTATTTGTGAAGCGGAGTACATCGCAGCATCGGATGCCGCAAAGGAAGCTATGTGGCTGAGAAAATTCATCAACGAGCTCGGAGTAGCACCCTCCCTCGATGGTCCGGTCCTGTTCTACTGCGACAGCACTGGTGCCATAGCTCAGGCGAAGGAACCCAAAGCACATCAGCAGACGAAGCACATCTTGCGCTATTTCTACCTGATCCGAGAGATCATGGATTGAGGTGACGTCGACCTTCAGAAGATCGACGGAAAGGAGAACCTGATCGACTCCTTCACTAAAGCCCTGACGATAAAGGAGTTTGATAACCACAAGTCGAAGATGGGTATTAGATACTGTGCCGAGTAATTTTAGGACAAGTGGGAGTTGTTGGAAAATGTATCCCAAAAAGCCAATCGTCAAGCTGTTGACGGTTGAGCAACCAAGTATTGTAATTGATTTGTTAATAAATAAAATATATTTGGTATTTTCATCATAAGCTTTCATCTTCTAATGAACTCCGTTGTTATGATGAAGTCCTTAGGACTATTTAGATTCGATAAAGAGAGGATTTATCGATTAGTCCTTAAAACAGTTCACGACCAAATGATAGGCTGTTAATAAGGACAACAGCTTCTATCGAGCATAGGTCGCTGTAGGCTATATGGGTTGGTTGTCCTCTTAATCAAAGAGTGTGGAGACACTGGTATGGCATACAGGTGAGATGTACTGGTACATCATCATTGAACGTGACCAACTCCAGAGTATTCTGCTGTCGAGAATGTCTCTGATGGGATATAGGTATAAGTGTCCCTTAGACTTGAGATCGCCTCAGTGAATTGCAAGCAACTCACTGTGCTTTGGTACTGGACTAACTGAATTTTTAATTCAAGGATGGAAGGCTTCTGAGCACAGTCAAGTACTTGCGAAGTCAGAGTGTGATCGAGATGGGATTGACCACTCTAAGAGTTGGAGAAGAATGAGTCGCTGTATTTCAATTTAGCAAAATCTTGGCCAGGATAATCCATCAGATGGATTTGATATTTTGAAATACAATGTGGACAACCTGATCAGAGTTGACAGTTGAACTCTGGGGTGTCCTATGATAATTTTGGTCAAGGGAATGAATTGCATGAAAACTATATCCGCATGGGTTCTAAGGATGTTGTTCTACACATTCGACCTATCCGATCGTCGGGTACCATTGCTAGATGATCACTTCGATTGGTACAGAAATTTATTTCTGTACTACCGGTTTAGATTCGAACCTATAAGGTCATACACATTAGAGTTCATGATCCGATCGGATGGTTGATCAACGATTAAGAATCGTTCTAGGGTTAAATGATCAATACGATTGACATTTAACCCAGTGCAAGTGTTGCAGGAGGATCGATTAGCAATTCGATTGCTAATTGACTTAATTTGATTAAGCCAATGGGCTGAGATTAAGTCTAATTAAATATGATTTAATTATATTTAGTTTGGACTTGATTGGATCAAGTCCAATTGGTTTATTGGATAAGCCAAGTGCAAGGAAAAACTAGTCCTAGTTCAACTAGGACTTGGATCAATCTAATTTCTAATTTGATTAAAAAATTAAATCAGATTTAAATCTAATTTAATCTGATTAAATTAGATTTTTAATTGGGTTAAGATCTATTTTAATTGGGTTGATCTAATTTTGGTTCGATTTGATTTGAGAAATCAAATTAAAACAAGTCATAAGATAGAATCCTAGTAAGACTAGGATTCCACCTTGCACCACATAAGCCTTCCCCACGCCCTCTCTCTCATTCAACGTCAATCTTCTCTTATTTTGTGTGACAAAAGCCCTCTCCCAGGTCTCTCCCACGTTAACAAAAGGTCTCCTCTCTTCTTTCTTACATGGAAGGTGGTTTGGATCAAATCAAAAAGGAATAAGTTTGGATTTCGAATTCTATGAGATAGAGTTTTAGAAATCCAAAACTCTTTCAATTTTGCACCGAATCTATCTGAATTTTTTTTGAAATTTTTATGGCTTTTAGGGTACACATTATGCACCCTTTGCTAGTGATCCATGCATGAAAATAAAGAGGAGGTGCTCAAGAGTTGGGCGCCCCTTAACTTGCCATGTTTGGATAAGCCTTGACTAGGTATTTGACCTAGACAAGGACTCTATCATATCTCTCTATATAAAATGAGTTTCTTCATGACATTTTTGAAGAAGATAGAGATTTGAGAGACCTTTGGGCTATCCAAAAATCAGAGAGAAATATCTTTGGGTCATGGAGATATAAACGACATAAGTTAGGATGTCTAGAGAAAGAAATGAGAAGAAGAAGAGGGTCTTCTTCTAGGGTTGTTTGTTTTCATATCTTTCCTCCCTCCATCTTGAGTTTTCTGAGAGCATCTCAGATCTGAAACTCTTCCTTCTACTTTCCATCTTTGAAAAAGTCCAAATCAAGAAGAAGGAGGTACCTGATCAACCATCAAAGAAGGATCAGCGCAGTACTAGCATACTGTGCTGATTTTCTGAAGCAGGACTTCTGATCGAGATTCGTGGGCTCGTGTGGATGACTCCTAGTGGCCGGATGCATGTGCGGCTTGCAATATCATTTTCAAGCCCAGATCAGCGAGGTTAGAATGTCTAACTTGCAAGGTAATAGATCTGTTCTATTGTTTAATACATACATTAGATGTAGTATAGAAACTTGTTGATATGATCAACATGTAGTTCATGCTATATTTATATATTTTAATTTTTGATTTAATACTGTGTAATAATCATGTAATAAGATATTAGATCTAGAGATTTTTTGATTTTAAAAAATAATTTTGATTTATTTTAGTCTTCCACTGTATGATCTTGAAAAAGTTTCAAGATCTAACCCTGAAATCCTAGATCTGGTTCCTACAATTGGTATCAGAGTCTAGGTTCTTTATTACATGATTATTTATACATGCTTAAATTATTTCTTAGATTAGATCTAATTTATAATCTGATTATTAAATCTGAAATTAAAATTTTAGATCAATCACGAACTGCAAGGTTGTCCTGCTGTAAGGTTTACCCCTTACAGTGCAAAGGTTGTCCTAGTTTGTGTAGATCTATCTTTAATCATAAATTTGTTAGATGTGATCTAGATTAAATTTATAATTTATTAGATTTAAAAGATGTTTAAATCTGAAATAAAATCTCTTTGTTAATAATTTTTGTGCAAAGAAATTATTTAAAGTTGAAACTGTTTCAATTACATGAACCTGTTTAGATTAGATCTAAAGTAGTTTCATATTTATTTCACTTGTATCTTGATTATGAATCAAACATGCAATATGGTTGGTAGAATCATATTGTAAAATTATTTTACAAATATAAAAATTATTTTTTGAAAAGTCGAATCCAACCCTCAGTCCAAAACTTAATTAAGAATTAAGAAGTTGTTTGATTAGGGTCTAGGATTGTGAATTGAAGAACCTAAGACACAAACCATAACACATTGGGTTAATAGGTTAGTGAGAATTAGGTCCATTAATTGGGTTAGATCTATGGTTAGATTGAAGATGGACTTAATTAGAGAATTGACTAAATCTAATCAATTGTTGTCTTAGATTAGGTCAAGGATTCTCTAGATCAATTACAATAGTTGTAGTTGGTCAAGTCCATGTCTTTAACGAGAACCAAATGGACTTGATTCTTAGCTAAGCGGTCTAGCACAAACTGTTAGGTTGATCTAATCGAAACTAATTAAACCAGTTGGTGACTAAGGTAAACCAGACCGGTGGTTTTTAATTGGGAGTCCGCTTATCTGGCCATTTCAGATGGTGTCTAAGGCAAGCTTTGGTAGACCCTCCCACTGATCGAACTTACCTGACCTCTTGGTGAAATTATGTTTTGATCGGATCACTTGACTATTCGAGCTGACCCATGTCAGCTAGGTAAATCAGTGTGACTGATTTAGGTGCTCCTAGACCAGCCCTTTTAATGGTCTCCCTTAAGCTGACTTGGTGAAGCCAGTGGAAGGATCATAATAAGCCGGTTCATCTGACCTCATCCTCAATATTATTTAAATCTTCTAAAATTATTAGGTCCTTAAAATGATAAAGTTATGAAGATAACTGAGTCATAGCCTCCCATTAAGGTGTTTGATAATGAGTCCATTAACTCAATAGTCATTGCAGACCCAAAGGCCTGGTGCTTGTTGACTAATGGAATTATCACTCATCATATGACGACTTGAAAGTGTCTCTCTAATGATGGTTAGGTGAGCCAACCAAAGTTGGGCTTAATCATTCATTGCTTAGATACACCAAGTATGATCATGTTAATGGTTAGACCTAACCGGATCCTTACAATGGAGGCCAAAGCCTACTGATTAGGTTTCTGAGGCAAAATTAAAATTACTAGAAATTGTTTAGAGAAACAATTGGTTATGAACCTACCTTTAGATGTACATGGGTTGGCCAACCAAAGTTGGGCTTGTGTACAGTCTAAGTGGATTCTAGTACCCACTAAAGAATTAGGGTAATTCCTCGAATTGAAGGTAGAGGCTACCAATTCGAATAAAATAGTGGGAGAAACCTTTTGATTAAAGTCCAAATCTTTAAGTTTAATGAATCAATTACTAATTAGGTTATAGTTCTCCTTTGTGCAAATATGGCCACTTCCCTATCGCTCCGATCATTGTTGGACAATGATAAGTTGGTGGGACCTAACTTCGGTAGCTGGTACCGAAAGTTGAAGATAGTCCTGGAGCATGAACGGATCCTATATGTGATAATGGATCGCTACACCTAAGGAGCCAGCTGTCAATGCACGTGGAATAGTCAGAGACACTTACCAGAAGTGGCTCAGTGATCGGACCACGGTGCGCTGTATCATGCTGGCTGCCATGAGCGACGAGTTCAATCGCAGATTCGAGATGGCTCAGCCAAAGGACATGCTTCAAGTGTTGGAGGATGCCTTTGGCACACCCGATGACGTAGAGAGGCACAAGACTAGTTGTTCCATCTTCAATGCCAAAATACAGGATGGTGCCTCTGTCACTGATCATGTATTGTACATGATCGAGCTGATGGAACGATTGAGCAAGCTCAGCTTTTCTTTGCATGAGCAGCTTGGAAAAGATGCAATATTGAACTTGCTGCCCAAGTCTTATCTTCCATTCCTCAGTCATTATAGAATGACAAAGCCTGAAGTAAACTACCACGGATTACTGGAGTTGCTTCAGAACTTTGAGAAGGATCACCAACTCCTTAAGGAGTCGGTGAACTTAGTGGGAGGTTCGTCTTCTGGTTCTCGACCCTTTAAGAAAGGGAAGAAGAACAAGAAGAAGAAAGTGAAGAAGGTGCAAGTTCAGGCTGGGACATCAGTGCAGAGCCAGACCAAAAAGATCAAACCTGATAAGAGTCAATTCTACTGGCAAGCACCCTAGATTAGATAGTGTGTCAGATATCTACTTATGACATTGGAGGCTAGGTCATATAAACAAGAATAGAATAAACAGGTTGACTCAAGAGGGAATCTTCAAAGTCGGTGATTGTGAATCACTTCCAACCTGTAAATTCTGTCTTCTTGGTAAAATGACCAAGTCACCTTTTACTGGAAAAGGTGAGAGAGCTACTGAGCTCTTGGGTCTAGTACATACTGATGTATGTGGGCCCATGAGCACCAGTGCTAGAGGTGGATATTTCTACTTCATAACTTTCACGGATGACCTATCCCGATATGGATATGTCTATCTGATGAAACATAAGTCGGATTCATTTGAAATGTTCAAACGATTCCGAAGTGAAGTAGAAAAACAAACTAGAAAGAGTATTAAAACTCTTCGATCTGATCGAGGAGGAGAATACCTTTCTAGTGAATTTCTTACATATCTAGGAGAGAATGAGATTCTCTCCCAATGGACTCCTCCAGAAATACCACAGCATAATGGTGTGTCTGAAAGGAGGAATTGGACTCTATTAGACATGGTCTGATCCATTATGGGTTTTGCTAGCTTGCCGATATCTTTCTGGAGATATGCACTCGAATCGGTCTGTTATCTATTAAATAGGATTCCAAGTAAGTCTGTAATTAAGACTCCATATGAGATATGGACGGGACGTAAGCCAGCACTTTCACACCTTAGGGTCTGGGGGTGCCCGGCCTATGTCAAACGATTAGTTACAGACAAACTTGGACCTAGGTCTGACAAATGCTCATTCATAGGGTACCCCAAAGAGACAAAAGGATATTTTTTCTACCATGCTGATGAACAAAATGTGTTCGTCAGCCTTAAGGCATTCTTTTTAGAAAAAGAGTTCCTTGGTGAAGGAACCGTTGCCTCTAAGGTTGAACTTGATGAAGTTCAACAGGTAGAAGGACCGACACCAATAGCTGAACCTGAGTCGGATATGATTAGATCAGATCCGGAGCCCAATGTACCTGCACCATTAAGGCAATCTGATAGAGTACCGCAACATCATCCTCAAGCCTGGATCAGCGAGGTTAGAACGTCTAACTTGCAAGGTAATAGATCTGATATATTGTTTAATACATACATTAGATGTAGTATATAAACATGTTGATATGATCAACATGTAGTTCATGCTATATTTATATATTTTAATTTCTGATTTAATGCTATATAATAATCATGTAATAGGATCTTAGATCTAGAGATTCTCTGATTTTAAAAAATAATTTTGATTTATTTTAGTCTTCCGCTGTATGATCTTGAAAAAGTTTCAAGATCTAATCCTGAAACCTTAGATCTGGTTCCTACATATGTATGTATGTATGTATGTATGTATGTATGTATGTATATATATATATATATGTAGGTATGTATGTATGTATGTATGTATGTGTGTGTGTGTGTGTATATATATATATATATGTAGGTATGTATGTATGTATGTATGTATGTATGTATGTATGTACATACATACATACATACATACATACATACATACCTACATATATATATATATACACACACATACATACATACATACATACATATATATATATGTATGTATGTATGTATGTATGTATGTATGTATGTATATATATATATACACACATACATACATACATACATATATATATATATATATGTATATATATATATATATTGTTGGTGCAAAAATTCGCCTGCATCGGAGAAGCTGGAGTCGAGGGAGTCGCGGTCACTGCCGGGACCTGCAAAGAAAGTCTAAACCAGAGTTGGGGTGCTCCGGCAAGACTCTCCGACGCTCAAGTCAGTTCTCTGCCTCAACAAGAATGGAGTGCTCGAACGAAAATTTTAGCAGAGTTTTGAGATAGAAATTAGAGCTTAGAGAATAACGTATCTGGGACCCCCCTTTTTATAGGCGGAGGGGGCAACGGATTGATAGCGACGTTTGTAACTGCCTAGTCGTGGTCCGCTCGGGGTCAAGAGGAGTTTGTTATGGAGAGTAAATGGGTGGGGTTGTGGCTATCACCGTGACCCGCCATGTGGAGCCTGTTGCGGAGAGTAGAGCGGCGTCCGTTATCGTGACTTGCTAGAGAGTGGTGGAGCCGCACAGAATCCGTCGCAGGAAGTTGAGCAGAATCGTGACTATTACTGCGGCCTGCCGCATGGAGCCAGTTGCGGAGAGTGGTGGAGCCGTGCAGAATCCGTCGTAGGAGGTGGAGCAGATTCGTAGCCATTACTGTGGCCTGTCGCGCGGAGCCTGTTGCGGGGAGTGGTAGAGCCGTGCAGAATCCATCGCAGGAGGTGGAGCAGAGTCGTGGCCATTACTGTGGCCTGTCAGGGAGTCCAGGCCTGTCGGTCGAAGCTCGATCGAAGCGCCTGACGGAGAGAGGTAGCTATCCATCTGAGAGGAGCTCGGATGTTGCTGGCGAGCCTTCTATCGTTGGGTGCCTTGAGCGTTAACACTACAGGCGAGGGTCATTTGCTGTAGGAGCTCGGTCTGGGAGCTTTCTGCAGACGAAGCTCTGTCTTACGCAGAATTCGGTGGAGGGTTGACCGGTCAGTGGGTGTCGGATGGCGCTGAAGAGGTTCATCCGCTGGAGGGGTCCGGTTGTTGGAGCTCATGCATCGTAGGAGTCCGTTCGGGATCTATCCACTATAGGAGTTCGGTCGGAGTCTGATCTCCGTAAAAGCCCGGATGGGGATCATTTGTCGAGGGGCTCGGTCGAAGCCTGCCTGCAATAGAAATTCGAGAGAAATTCATCCACAA